>NC_057804.1:637510411-637684852 GCF_018294505.1 Triticum aestivum | reverse complement strand
CGGTAGAATCTCCGGTGGACCGCATCAACGATCTCCCAGACGTCATCCTTGAGGAGATCATCTCGCTTCTCCCCACCAAGGATTGCTGCCGCACACAAGTCCTCTCAACTTGGTGGCGCCCTCTATGGCGCACCGTGCCCCTCAATCTCGACTGTCGTCAGATATCCGTCCTTCCTGAATTTGATCTCATCAGAGCCATCGTCTCTTCTCACCAGCAGGGCCCCGTTCAATGCCTCTGCATTCCGACAAGCTACCTGCTGTCCATACCCGGCAAGGTCGACGCTTGGCTGACATCCCCCGAATTCAGAAAACTCCAGCAGTTTGAGTTCTACCATTACCACGAAAGTTTCATACCACGAACATAGCAAGAATTCGTGCCCACACCACAGTTGTCCATCTCACGGTTTTCCTCCTCTTTCCACACCGCCACCTTCGCCCGGTGCCATCTACCAGACGATCTGGTACAAATGCTTCGACTCCCACTCCTAAAAAAACTTTCACTTGTGGTGGTTTATCCGTCGGAGGCCTCACTGCACAGCATCATCCACTCCAGTTGCCCTGCCCTGGAGCGCTTGCTAATTGTTTTCGGAATAGTAATGGTATCTGTCGGGGATATACTCCGCGGTATGACCCGGCCGGAGTCGTAACCCGGCTGGGACTTGGTAAACTGGTGAGTGGTAAACCGGCAGGAGTTAAGACAGATGGCTAAGACAGATGATAAACCGGTAACTGGTAAACCGGCAAGTGTTAAGACAGATGGCTAAGACAGACAATGTTAAACCGGCAGACAATGTTAAACCGGCAGACGTTAAGAAGCCCAGGAAAGGAAGTCAAAATAGTTTAAGTCTTAGTCCGAGATGGACTCTACATGTAACCCGCCCCTTCAACGTATATAAGGAGGGGCGGGGCTCCCCAAAGAGGGACAAGCAAGAAACAATCTCTAGGGCTAGACACAACTAGAGGAGAGTCGGTTTACGGCGACTCCTTGGTGATGATAATGAGATCTAGCCTCAAACAACATGTAGGGTTATTACCGGATGATGTTTCCCGGGGCCCGAAGCTGTCTAAACGCTTGTCTTGTGTTGCGCTTCTCGATTCCGCTCAACCCCTCTCAAGCTACCACATAGATGCGTTGGCCTCGCGACTAAGTCCTCACACTAAGAACATCTGACGTGTTAATTCCACGACAGTTGGCGCCCACCGTGGGGCCTGCGCACGGTGGTGTTGAGTTCTTTGAGGGATTTCTTTAATGGATGGAGAAGTTTTGCAATTTCCGGATAAAAAGCGCCGGTTCAAAAAGATCTGCGTCAACATAGAATTCCTCAGCCAGGTTAGTCAGCCCGCAAGGATTTACATCATCGCGAGCGGTTAGAGCGATGTGTATAAGATTGGGGCAAGTTTTAAGGTTGCGCACGGTACAGCCTCTATACGCGCTATAATGATCCGGCGAAACTGAAACCGGGCAGGAATCTGCCGCCGAGTTATCAAGATCACAGTTGCCGAAAAGCGTCGTATTCGACTGTTGTATTATGAGGGTACAACCGTTGTCGCTATAGTTCAAATCCAGAGGTACACAATCGATTTGGTGCTACTATTCTCCGCGTTGTGTTGTCCACATGCAAGATCAAGCCCCGAGGAAATAAGATCAATTGTTATGCCAAGAGTTACTACCAAGTCATCCTGACCTGACAAAAAAAAATCACGACCCGGAGGACGCGGATATGATCCATCCAAAAACCAATCACAACCTGTGGCTGGCCTCGTTACACCTCCGGTTCGAATCCGCCTCCGCTGCCACCTCTCCGAACCGCCGACCATCAAGCCTGATGACTCCTTGACCACGCTGGTGCTGCGCCCGGCTCCTTCCTCAGGCGTCTCTAAGTCGCCCCGGTCCGGTGCCGCCCAGAGCTGCTGTTTTACGCCTCGTCAAGATGTTGTCTCGGACCTACTTGGCCATAACCGCCGCCAGGTCTTTCCTTGGTTTGCCCGAGTTGCCAGGCAAACTTGACCTGCCATCAGTGGTAATCCAATCCGCCGACTTGGACCGGCCCTCCTACCGCGGCCGCCTTCGCCGGCTTCCGTTCACAGCCGTGTACCTGCGCCTCGCCTGCCACCATTATTCCGAGCTGCTGTTGGGCCTTGCCTCCTCCAAACTGCTGAAGTGTTTTGCCTGCTCAAACCACCGGCCCCTCTGCAAGCTGCAAAATCAGCCTCGAGCCACCCGGTTCGTCTCTACCATCCGGAAGCGGAGCCAGAGGAAGCCACGATCCGAAAATGGAGCCAGACACGATTTGGACTCTTACGCCCGCCTGTGTGACGCCTGGCGGCGAAGATCCGCCAGCCTCGCGCTGAACCGCCGAGGCGATGCTGAGAGGCGCTGCCGCTTCAACCACAGCCGCCGGCCCGCCTCTCTATTTCGGGTTGAACTCCGCCTCGGGCTGCTGCAGGCCAGCCCGGCAGTCTCAGCTGCCAGCTGGTGCTGCCCGCATCGAACTGGGCTCGTGTTCGCATTAGGCTGCCTCTGTCGTGGCCGACGCATCAAACGGCCACGCCAGTAAACCGCCTCCATCCCTGGCGTTGCCTCAAACCGATTCGCGTGAGCCGCCGCCGCCATGGTCGCCTGAAGCGCGTCCCTGAGTCATGGCTGACGCACTCCAACTTGGCTCCGGCTCGCCGCTCCGAGTGCCCTCTGCCGATTTACAATCTGTGCAATTCGCGCTAAGCCGCCTTCGCCATTGGCCGCGGCCGCACTGCCATGACTTCTACTTCAACCGCCGCCGGCTCGTCCCTCCACTTCACCACGCCGTGGGCGTCCGCCGCACGTCGACCCGCCAAGGCCCTGCCCGTGAGTCGTCGTAAACTGGCGAGTTGCTGTGGCCGCTTCCGCTGCTCGGCCCGGTCCTGCTTCCGTCAAACCGCCGGGCGCTGACCCGCCGCTTGCCCAGCTTCCGTCAAACCACCGGGCGCTGACCCGCCGCTCGCCCAGCTTCCGTCAAACCGCCGGGAGCTGACCCGTCGATGTGGCCTTACCCGGACTTCCGAGCCGCTCAAATCGCCCGCTCTGCCCTGTTCCGGCCAAACCACCGGAACAAGCTTCGAGCTGTTCCCTCCCGAGCCACACGTGAACCGCCGTCGCTGCATGCCCGGCTCGTTTCTTCTTGTGCTGAGCCTGTCAAGCTGCCAACAACGCTGCATCCCTGCTTGGGTCTACTTCTGACCCATGGCTCACATGAGTCGTTTCCCCTGTCGCCTTGAGCCATCAACGTTACCATGGTCCTCCCTCCGTTGCCTCTACAGTCTCGGAGGGCCTCAAAACCGATTCTACTGCCTAGTGCCGCCGGATTATTCTCTTGGCATGGGTTGCTTATGCTGGCCATCTTCAAACCAGCAAGGACGGGCCGCCTCCCCCACAGCCACGGCCAAGTTCAGTCACATCCGAGCTTGCTTCCGCCGCTTAATCGCCAAAATGGCCTACGTCGCTGGTCTCCATCAAGGTCACCGTTTCCGGTTTGTAAAATTGTCCAAGCACTATTTGGTGGTTGTCTCGAGTAATTCAGTAATGGCTTAGGGCATCAGTAGTGTGTAGAGGCCACACTGCCTCTAAGGTGGGCCCTCCACCCCTGCCTCTAATATAGTTAAAAGAAATGCAATGTATAGCTACAGCATGCAACCTCTAAGGTGGAGCCCATATGTAACATAAAATATTTACTCTCTTCAACCATCTCAGGCCAAATCTGAACAAATATTCGCAGCAAAATGATACATTGTGGATGCTCTTATCCGGGGACGCAAAAGGGATCGTTCAGAGGAATGGAGGGAGTACTTTTGATTAAGATATTCAGTACAGTGGAAGGTGCTTGTCCGCACAAGAGGAGCAGACAAAAAACTAAGTTACCTGAGTCTACTGCCGGTGGCCCTCGTCAAACTGTTGACTCGTTGGCGCCTGTCTGCCACGAGTTAATTTTTGGGTCTATGCAAAGATCATCTACCGCGAGTACTACTGGAAGTTAATATTTCTTTCCTTGCAAGATGACTAAGCAACCAGTACTACAGCACTACTGTATTTCATGTGAAGTAAGTCATGATCAGGTGCTAGTTGAAAGTACTGCTGCTACCATTTGCACGGTTTAAAAAAGGGGGAGAAAGACAAAGGAAGGTCACGTGGGTGATGTGCTGCATCACACAAGTGGAGACATATTTATTTACTATCAGCACCCGATTCATCTGACAAAATATATCAGGTGCTACCCTTCCTATATATTTTATTAGCATATATTGCTTTTATCAAAGAACAATTACTCTTATTGTGATATTTTTTGACGCAGGACAATTGTTCATTATAAATGAGGTGTTATATTACGGTACGGAGCCAGTAGCGGAGCTAGCATTTGACATCAGGGTGGTCCGCCTCAAAAAAAAGATACAAGAAATATGACATGCGAACGTTTTAACTTGTTCTCAGTATGACATAGAAATATATTAATATGATCTTACAAACACACTAGAATTCTCAATTAAGACTAAGTTTTGCATAAAGAAGCCTACATAGTACATACTACATGGACCATAGACATACCTTGAGAAGTTCAGTGTTGGTTCTTAGTTTGCTCTTCAATCACAACTGGCACACACACAAGTTCCCCGGTTTTTGCTCTTCAGCCACATCCGGCATAAACCCTGCTTTCTTCTTCTCCCCTATCTTAATATCTTCTCCCTGGAAACGAGAAATTATGTCTCCGGCCCTCTTCATGCTTCAACAATTCGGTAATAAAAATTACTTTCTATCAATACACAAGTTGAGGCATGATGTGCAAAATGAAAGTAAATGAAGCATAAATGAAAGGTGGCTTCATTCAAGCCAACTATAATGAAAGTAAATGAGGCAGAATTCAAGCCTCCGTGGCTTCATTCAAGCCAACTAAAATTTTACATCATTTCTTCATGTAGAACAATTTAAGCAAATACTTGTGCAGAATTATGTGTTGAAACTGAGGCAAAAAGGCAATCCCTTGTCTCAAATTGGGGCAAAAAGGCAAACCCTAAATCTGAAATTGGGGCAAAAATTACTTGTAACTTGTTTGCCGCTATGGTGGGGCTTTGCTAGGGGCGGCCGGGCCGGCCGGAAGCCGGGAAGTGGAGGCTGGACGCCGGGACCGTCGAAGCGCAGGGCAGGGGCGCAGCCGCATGCAGGGCAGGGGCTAGGGGCGCGACTGGACTGGGCGGGCGGCTGGGCGCGGGACAGGGGCTCAGTCGGGCTCTGGTCTCCGGTGGGCGGCGGGCAACCGGCGCAGCCGCTGTATCCAGGGACGTCGCGACGGTGAGGCGGCTGGCCGACTTGGTGTCGGGCAGAGAGTTGCTGCGCGAGGGGTCGAGGGTTCTGCTCGTGCTCGATGTCGAACGTGGCTGCGTTCGTCCCTGGATAGGTTAGTGAGGGAGTCCTGGACTAGGGGGTGTCCGGATAGCCGAACTATCATCATCGGCCGGACTCCAAGACTATGAAGATACAAGATTGAAGACTTCGTCCCGTGTCCGGATGGGACTTTCCTTGGCGTGGAAGGCAAGCTTGGCGATGCGGATATGTAGATCTCCTACCATTGTAACCGGCTTTGTGTAACCCTAGCCCTCTCCGGTGTCTATAAACCGGATGGGTTTAGTCCGTAGGACAACGACAATAACAACAATCATACCATAGGCTAGCTTCTAGGGTTTAGCCTCCTTGATCTTGTGGTAGATCTACTCTTGTAACATCCACATCATTAATATCAATCAAGCAGGACGTAGGGTTTTACCTCCATCAAGAGGGCCCGAACCTGGGTAAAACATCGTGTCCCTTGTCTCCTGTTACCATCCGCCTAGATGCACAGTTCGGGACCCCCTACCCGAGATCCGCCGGTTTTGACACCGACATTGGTGCTTTCATTGAGAGTTCCTCTGTGTCGTCATGAATAGGCTCGATGGCTCCTTCGATCATCAACAATGACGCGGTCCAGGGTGAGACTTTTCTCCCCGGACAGATCTTCATATTCGGCGGCTTTGCACTGCGGGCCAATTCGTTTGGCCATCTGGAGCAGATCGAAAGCTACGCCCCTGGCCGTCAGGTCAGATTTGGAAGTCTGAACTTCACGGCTGACATCCATGGAGACTTGATCTTCAATGGATTCGAGCCACAACCGAGCGCGTCGCACTGTCACGATGGGCATGATTTAGCTTTGCTGCCGGATAGTGCTCTGGAGGCCGGACACGAGTCCGCTCCGACCCTCGATTCGGAGCCGGCTATGCAGCTCGAGGACGGGTGGTTAGACACCGCCTCGGGGGCTGCAACCTCTACGGTGATAGAGCCAAATACTGACTTTGTCCCTTTTGAAGCTCGTGACTCCCAGGTGCCGGACCCCTTGCCGGACTCCGAACCTCCCGCGCCCCCTCCAATCAAATCTGATTGGGCGTCGATCATGGAGTTCACCGCTGCAGACATCTTTCAACACTCACCTTTTGGCGACATCCTGAGTTCGCTAAAACATCTCTCGTTATCAGGAGAGCCCTGGCCGGACTACGGTCAGGATGGTTGGGATGCGGATGACGAAATTCAAGGCCCACCCACCACCCACTTAGTAGCCACTGTCGATGAATTAACGAACATGCTAGACTTCGACTCCGAAGGCATCGACGACGATGCCGGAGACGATCAAGAACCAGCGCCTGTTGGGCACTGGAAAACCACCTCAACTCATGACGTATACATGGTGGATACACCAAAAGAAAGCGATAACGAGGAACAACGGGACGCGGCGAAGGATAATTCCCCCAAAAAACAACAAAAATGGCGACGCAAGCGCCGCCCGAAGTCTCGCCTCGATAACGACGGCACCCACACTGACCCAGCCGTAGAGCAGGGCGAACCAGTGGACGAGCAACCCATTCCCGGAGAAAACAATAGTCCAGACGATCTCACGCCGGACACATCACCGGAGCATATAAGAACCTTCACAGAAGGCTCGTCGCCACCGCAAGGAGTTTGAAGAAGCAAAAGCGGAAGCTCAAAACGGCGGAAGACGTACTCAGAATGAGATGGAGCAAAGTACTCAAGACCGCAGATAAATACGGCAATAGTCACCACGCAAGAAGCTACCCGAAGCGCAAACAGTTGCCCGAATTTGACGAGGAGGCCGCAGATCCCCCACAGTCAAAAAAGAAAGAGGCCGCCTGGCCGGATAGACGACCAGATAACAGGCTAAGAGCGGCAAGCGGCGCCACACATAATCCGGCACACTTTCCAAATAAGGATCCTAGCAAAAAGGATGGCCCAGTCAGGTCCATCTATGGGCCAAAAAAGAAGGCTCCAGGAGGCAACACAACCCGCCGAGTGTTCGAAGATAACGGCACACCTAAATACAGGGGCGCCGCACACCCACTATGCTTCACCGACGAGGTACTGGATCATGGATTTCCAGCAGGATTCAAGCCCGTAAACATAGAGGCATATGACGGAACAACAGACCCCGGAGTCTGGATTGAGGATTATATCCTACACATTCATATGGCTAGAGGAGACGATCTCCACGCCATAAAATACCTACCCCTCAAGCTCAAAGGGCCAACTCGGCATTGGCTCAAAAGCCTCCCAGAAAATACCATTGGAAGTTGGGAAGAGCTTGAGGATGCGTGTCGAGCAAATTTTCAGGGAACTTATGTCCGCCCTCTGGACGCAGACGATTTAAGTCACATAACTCAACAGCCCAGGGAGTCAGCACGCAAATTCTGGAACAGGTTCCTCACCAAAAAGAACCAAATAGTCGACTGTCCGGACGCCGAAGCCTTAGCAGCCTTTAAACATAACGTCCGAGACGAATGGCTCGCCAGACACCTCGGCCAAGAAAAACCTAGAACAATGTCCGCACTAACAAGCCTCATGACCCGCTTTTGCGCGGGGGAAGATAGCTGGCTAGCAAGATGCAGCACCAACGACCCGAGTACATCCGAGGTGAGGGATGGAAATGAGAAATCATGACGCAGAAAAGATCAGCGCAGGAATAAGGAAAGCGGCCCAAACAGCACGGCGGTCAACGCCGGATTCAAAAGCTCTTGGCCGAACAACAAAACAATGCCCCTTAAGGACAACAGTGATGAGCTATCCAACCTAAACAAAATCATGGATAGGATATGTCAAATCCACAGTACCCCCGGGAAGCCTGCAAACCATACCCACAGAGATTGTTGGGTCTTCAAGTAGTCCGGTCGACTTAACGCCGAACACAAGGGGCTCGACACACCAAGCGAAGACGATGACAAATCCCACAAGAAGCAGACCGGAGCACAGAAGACTTTCCCACTAGAGGTCAAAACAGTGAACTCACTTCATGTGATAAATTGTGCGGAAGCGATATAAAGCTGCTATTGTTGGGGAACGTAGCAGAAATTCAAAAATTTCCTACGTGTCACCAAGATCTATCTAAGGAGAAACCAGCAACGAGGGGAAGGAGAGTGCATCTACATACCCTTGTAGATCGCTAAGCGGAAGCGTTCAAGAGAACGGGGTTGAAGGAGTCGTACTCGTCGTGATCCAAATCACCGGAGATCCTAGTGCCGAACGGACGGCACCTCCGCGTTGTCCACACGTACAGCCCGGTGACGTCTCCCATGCCTTGATCCAGCAAGGAGAGAGGGAGAGGTTGAGGAAGACTCCGTCCAGCAGCAGCACAACGGCGTGGTGGTGATGGAGGAGCGTGGCAATCCTGCAGAGCTTCGCCAAGCACCGCGGGAGAGGAGGAGTAAGAGAGGTAGGGTTGCGTTAATAGAGGGAGAAACTCATGTGTTGGGAAGCCCCCAGGCCTCAAGTATTTATAGGGGGAGGGGAGGGGGCTGCGCCCCCTCTAGGGTTCCCTCCCCAAGGGTGGCGGAAGCCCCCAGATGCCATCTGGGTGGCGGCCAGAGGGGGAGAGAGGGGAGGCGCGCCTGGGGTGGGCCTTAGGGCCATCTGCCCTAGGGTTTGCCCCCTCCCACTCTCCCTTGCGCCTTGGGCCCCTTGTGGGGGGTGCACCAGCCCACCTGGGGCTGGTTCCCTCCCACACTTGGCCCATGCAGCCCACCGGGGTTGGTGGCCCCACTTGGTGGACCCCCGGGACCCTCCCGGTGGTCCCAGTACGTTACCGGAAAAACCCGAAACTTTTCCGGTGACCAAAACAAGACTTCCCATATATAAATCTTTACCTCCGGACCATTCCGGAACTCCTCGTTACGTCCGGGATCTCATACGGGACTCCGAACAACATTCGGTAACCACATACAAACTTCCTTTATAACCCTAGCGTCATCGAACCTTAAGTGTGTAGACCCTACGGGTTCGGGAACCATGCAGACATGACCGAGACGTTCTCCGGTCAATAACCAACAGCGGGATCTGGATACCCATCTTGGCTCCCACATGTTCCATGATGATCTGATCGGATGAACCACGATGTCAAGAACTCAATCGAGCCCGTATACAATTCACTTTGTCTAGCGGTATTGTACTTGCCCGAGATTCGATCGTCGGTATCCTGATACCTTGTTCAATCTCGTTACCGGCAAGTCTCATTACTCGTTCCATAACACATCATCCCGTGATCAACCCCTTGGTCACATTGTGCACATTATGATGATGTCCTACCAAGTGGGCCCAGAGATACCTCTCCGTTTACACGGAGTGACAAATCCCAGTCTCGATTCGTGCCAACCCAACAGACACTTTCGGAGATACCTGTAGTGCACCTTTATTGCCACCCAGTTACGTTGTGACGTTTGGTACACCCAAAGCATTCCTACGGTATCCGGGAGTTGCACAATCTCATGGTCTAAGGAAAAGATACTTGACAATAGAAAAGCTTTAGCATATGAACTACACGATCTTTGTGCTAGGCTTAGGATTGGGTCTTGTCCATCACATCATTCTCCTAATGACGTGATCCCATTATCAACAACATCTTAATGTCCATGGTTAGGAAACCGTAACCATCTATTGATCAACGAGCTAGTCAACTAGAGGCTTACTAGGGACATGGTGTTGTCTATGTATCCACACATGTATCGGTGTTTCCTATCAATAAAATTATAGCATGGATAATAAACGATTATCATGAACAAGGAAATATAATAATAACTAATTTATTATTGCCTCTAGGGCATATTTCCAACAGTCTCCCACTTGCACTAGAGTCAATAATCTAGTTCACATCGCCATGTGATTAACACTCACAGGTCACATCGCCATGTGACCAACATCCAAAGAGTTTACTAGTGTCATTAAACTAGTTCACATCATCATGTGATTAAGACTCAATGAGTTCTGGGGTTTGATCATGTTTTGCTTGAGAGAGGTTTTAGTCAACGGGTCTGCAAAATTCAGATCTATATGTACTTCACAAATCTCTATGTCATATTGTAAATGCTGCTTCCATGCTCCACTTGTAGCTATTCCAAATGGTTGCTCCACTATACGTATCCGGTTTGCTACTCAGAGTCACTCGGATAGGTGTTAAAGCTTGCATTGACGTAACCCTTTACGCCGAATTCTTTATCACCTCCATAATCGAGAAACATGTCCTTATTTATTCCAAGGACAATTTTGACCGCTGTCCAATGATCCATTCCTGGATCATTCTTGTACCCCTTGACTGACTCATGGCAAGGCACACTTCCGGTGCGGTACACAGCATAGCATACTATAGAGCCTATGTCTGAAGCATAGGGGACGACCTTCGTCCTTTCTCTCTTTTCTGCCGTGGTCGAGCTTTAAGTCTTAACTTCATACCTTACATCTCAGGCAAGAACTCCTTCTTTGACTGATCCATCTTGAACACCTTCAAGATCATGTCAAGGTATATGCTCATTTGAAAGTATTATTAAGCATTTTGATGCTCAATGTTCAAGTAGCTTGATCTAGGTTTCCTTTTGAAAAGCACTTTTCAAATAACCCTATATGCTTTCTAGAATTTCTACATCATTTCTGATCAACAATATGTTTACAACATATACTTATCAGAAATTCTATAGTGCTCCCACTCACTTCTTTGGAAATACAAGTTTCTCATAAACTTTGTATAAATCCAAAATCTTTGATCATCTCATCAAAGCGTACATTCCAACTCTGAGATGCTTACTCCAGTCCTTAGAAGGATCGCTGGAGCTAGCATAGCTTTAGCATCCTTAGGATTGACAAAACCTTTCTGATTGTATCATATACAACCTTTCCTTACGAAAACTGGTAAGGAAACTCGTTTTGACATCCATCTGCCAGATTTCATAAATGTAGCTAATGCTAACATGATTCCGACGGACTTAAGCATCGCTACGGATGAGAAAATCTCATCATAGTCAACTCCTTGAACTTGTGAAAAACTCTTCGCCACAAGTCGAGCTTCATAGACGGTGACATTACCGTCCACGTCCGTCTTCTTCTTAAAGATCCATTTATCTCAATGGCTTGCTGATCATTGGGCAAGTCCACCAAAGTCCATGCTTTGTTCTGATACATGGATCCTATCTCAGATTTCATGGCTTCTAACCATTTGTCGGAATTTGGGCCCACCATCGCTTCTCCATAGCTCGTAGGTTCATTGTTGTCTAGCAACATGACCTTCAAGACAGGATTATTGTACCACTCTGAAGCAGTACACATCCTTGTCACCCTACGAGGTACGGTAGTGACTTGATCCGAAGTTTCATGATCACTATCATAAGCTTCTACTTCAATTGGTGTAGGTGCCATAGGAACAACTTCGTGTGCCCTGCTACACACTAGTTGTAGTAATGGTTCAATAACCATATCAAGTCTCCACCATCCTCCCACTCAACTTTTCGAGACAAACTTTTCCTCGAGAAAGGACCCGGTTTAAGAAACAATCCCTATTGCTTTCGGATCTGAATTAGGAGGTATACCCAACTGTTTTGGGTGTCCTATGAAGATGCATTTTATCCGCTTTGGGTTCGAGCTTATCAACCTGAAACTTTTTCACATAAGTGTCGCAGCCCCAAATTTTTTAAGAAACGACAACTTAGGTTTCTCCAAACGGTGTCGTCTCAACGGAATTACGTGGTACCCTATTAAAGTGAGTGCGGTTGTCTCTAATGCCTAACCCATGAACGATAGTGGTAATTCAATAAGAGACATGAAGGTACGCACCATATTCAATAGGGTGCTACTATGATGTTCGGACACACCATCACACTATGGTGTTCCAGGCGGTATTAATTGTGAAACAATTTCCACAATGTCTTAATTGTGTGCCAAAACTCGTAACTCAGATATTCATCTCTATGATCATATCATAGACATTCTATCCTCTTGTCACGAAGATCTTAAACTTCACTCTGAAATTACTTGAACCATTCAATAATTCAGACTTGTGTTTCATCAAGTAAATATACTCAACATCTACTCGAATCATCTGTGAAGTAAGAACATAACGATATTCACGGCATGCCTCAACACTCATTGGACTGCACACATCAAAATGCGTTACTTCCAACAAGTTGCTATCTAGTTCCATCTTACTGAAACCGAGGCTTTTCAGTCATCTTGTCCATGTGGTATGATATCTCAAGTGATTCAAAATCAAGTGAGTCTAAACGATCCATCTGCATGGAGTTTCTTCATGCGTATGCACCAATAGACATGGTTCACATGTCTCAAACTTTTCAAAAATGAGTGAGTCCAAAGATCCATCAACATGGAGCTTCTTCATGCGTTTTATACCATTATGACTTACATGCCAGTGCCACAAGTAAGTGGTACTATCATTACTATCTTATAATTTTTGGCATGAAAATGTGTATCACTACGATCGAGATTCAATAAACCATTCCTTTAGGTGCAAGACCATTGAAGGTATTATTCAAATAAATAGAGTAACCATTATTCTCCTTAAATGAATAACCGTATTGCGATAGACATAATCCAATCATGTCTATGCTCAACGCAAACACCAAATGACAATTATTCAGGTTTAATACTAATCTTGATGGTAGAGGGAGCGTGCGATGTTTGATCACATCAAACTTGGAAACACTTCCTACACATATCGTCAGCTCACCTTTAGCTAGTCTCCATTTATTCCGTAGCTCTTTTATTTCGAGTTACTAACACTTAGCAACCGAACCGGTATCTAATACCCTGGTGCTACTAGGAGTACTAGTAAAGTACACATTAACATAATGTATATCCAATATACTTCTATCGACCTTGCCAGCCTTCTAATCTACCAAGTATCTAGGGTAATTCCGCTCTAGCGACTATTCCCCTTATCACAGAAGCACTTAGTCTCGGGTTTGGGTTCAACCTTGGGTTTCTACACTGGAGCAGCAGCTGATTTGCCGTTTCATGAAGTATCCCTTCTTGCCCTTGCCCTTCTTTAAACTAGTGGTTTCACCAACCATCAACAATTGATGCTCCTTCTTGATTTCTACTTTCGCAGTGTCAAACATCGTGAATACCTCAAGGATCATCATATCTATCCCTGATATGTTATAGTTCATCACGAAGCTCTAGCAGCTTGGTGGCAATGACTTTGGAGAAACATCACTATCTCATCTGGAAGATCAACTCCCACTCGATTCAAGTGATTGTTGCACTCAGAGAATCTGATCACAAGCTCAACGATTGAGCTTTTCTCCCTTTGTTTGCAGGCTAAGAAAATCGTCGGAGGTCTCATACCTCTTGACGTGGGCACGAGCCTGAAATCCCAATTTCAGCCCTCGAAACATCTCATATGTTCCGCGACATTTTGAAAATGTCTTTGGTGCCTCTAGTCTAAACCATTTAACTGAACTATCACGTAGTTATCAAAACGTGTATGTACGATGTTCGCACCATCTACAAACAACGTTTGGGGTTCAGCACACTGAGCGGTGCATTAAGGACATAAGCTTTCTATTGTCCGCATAATAGCTACTATCAATTTTCAACTATATTTTCTCTAGGAACATATCTAAACAGTGGAACTAAAGCGCGAGCTTACGACATAATTTGTAAAGATCTTTTGACTATGTTCAAGATAATTAAGTTCATCTTATGAACTCCCACTCAGATAGACATCCCTCTAGTCATCTAAGTGATTACATGATCCGAGTCAACTAGGCCGTGTCCGATCATCACGTGAGACGGACTAGTCATCATTGGTGAACATCTTCATGTTGATCGTATCTACTATACGACTCATGCTCGACCTTTCGGTCTCTTGTGTTCCGAGGCCATGTCTGTACATGCTAGGCTCGTCAAGTCAACCTAAGTGTTTCGCGTGTGTAAATCTGTCTTACACCCGTTGTATGTGAACGTAAGAATCCATCACACCCGATCATCACGTGGTGCTTAGAAACGACGAACTTTCGCAACGGTGCACAGTTAGGGGGAACACTTTCTTGAAATTTTAATGAGGGATCATCTTATTTACTACCGTCGTTCTAAGCAAATAAGATGCATAAACATGATAAACATCACATGCAATCAAATAGTGACATGATATGGCCAATATCATATTGCTCCTTTTGATCTCCATCTTCGGGGCTCCATGATCATCATCGTCACCGGCATGACACCATGATCTCCATCATCATGATCTCCATCATCGTGTCTCCATGAAGTTGTCTCGCCAACTTATTACTTCTACTACTATGGCTATCGGTTAGCAATAAAGTAAAGTAATTACATGGCGTTGTTCAATGACACGCAGGTCATACAATAAATAAAGACAACTCCTTTGGCTCCTGCCGGTTGTCATACTCATCGACATGCAAGTCGTGAATCCTATTACAAGAACATGATCAATCTCATACATCACATATCATTCATCACATTCTTCTTGGACATATCACATCACATAGCATACCCTGCAAAAACAAGTTAGACGTCCTCTAATTGTTGTTTGCATGTTTTACGTGGCTGCTATGGGTTTCTAGCAGGAACGTTTCTTACCTACGCAAAAACCACAACGTGATATGTAAATTGCTATTTACCCTTCATAAGGACCCTTTTCATCGAATCCGTTCCGACTAAAGTGGGAGAGACTGGCACCCGCTAGCCACCTTATGCACCAAGTGCATGTCAGTCGGTGGAACCTGTCTCACGTAAGTGTACGTGTAAGGTCGGTCCGGGCCGCTTCATCCCACAATACCGTTGAAACAAGATTGGACTAGTAACGGTAAGCATATTGAACAAGATCAACGCCCACAACTACTTTGTGTTCTACTGGTGCAAAGAATCTACGCAATAGACCTAGCTCATGATGCCACTGTTGGGGAACGTAGCAGAAATTCAAAATTTTCCTATGTGTCACCAAGATCTATCTAAGCAGAAACCAGCAACGAGGGGAAGGAGAGTGCATCTACATACCCTTGTAGATTGCTAAGCGGAAGCATTCAAGAGAACGGGGTTGAAGGAGTCGTACTCGTCGTGATCCAAATCACCGGAGATCCTAGTGCCGAACGGACGGCACCTCCGCGTTCAACACACGTACAGCCCGGTGACGTCTCCCACGCCTTGATCCGGCAAGGAGAGAGGGAGAGGTTGATTAAGACTCCGTCCAGCAGCAGCACAACAGCGTGGTGGTGATGGAGGAGCGTGGCAATCCTGCAGGGCTTCGCCAAGCACCGCGGGAGAGGAGGAGTAAGAGAGGTAGGGCTGCGCCAATAGAGGGAGAAACTCATGTGTTGGGCAGCCCCCAGGCCTCAAGTATTTATAGGGGGAGGGGAGGGGGCTGCGCCCCCTCTAGGGTTCCCTCCCCAAGGGTGGCGGCAGCCCCCAGATTCCATCTGGGTGGCGGCCAGAGGGGGAGAGAGGGAAGGCGCGCCTGGGGTGGGCCTTAGGGCCCATCTGCCCTAGG
This sequence comes from Triticum aestivum, assembly GCF_018294505.1. Classification (NCBI taxonomy): domain Eukaryota; kingdom Viridiplantae; phylum Streptophyta; class Magnoliopsida; order Poales; family Poaceae; genus Triticum; species Triticum aestivum. The sequence goes on along the minus strand of NC_057804.1, from coordinate 637,669,004 downwards.
GTTTGCCCCCTCCCACTCTCCCTTGCGCCTTGGGCCCCTTGTGGGGGGCGCACCAGCCCACCTGGGGCTGGTTCCCTCCCACACTTGGCCCATGCAGCCCTCCGGGCTTGGTGGCCCCACTTGGTGGACCCCCGGGACCCTCTCGGTGGTCCCAGTACGTTACCGGAAAAACCCGAAACTTTTCCGGTGACCAAAACAAGACTTCCCATATCTAAATCTTTACCTCCGGACCATTTCGGAACTCCTCGTTACGTCCGGGATCTCATCCGGGACTCCGAACAACATTCGGTAACCACATACAAACTTGCTTTATAACCCTAGCGTCATTGAACCTTAAGTGTGTAGACCCTACGGGTTCGGGAACCATGCAGACATGACCGAGACGTTCTCCGGTCAATAACCAACAGCGGGATCTGGATACCCATCTTGGCTCCCACATGTTCCATGATGATCTCATCGGATGAACGACGATGTCAAGAACTCAATCGATCCCGTATACAATTCCCTTTGTCTAGCGGTATTGTACTTGCCCGAGATTCGATCGTCGGTATCCTGATACCTTGTTCAATCTCGTTACCGGCAAGTCTCTTTACTCGTTCCGTAACACATCATCCCGTGATCAACCCCTTGGTCACATTGTGCACATTATGATGATGTCCTACCAAGTGGGCCCAGAGATACCTCTCCGTTTACACGGAGTGACAAATCCCAGTCTCGATTCGTGCCAACCCAACAGACACTTTCGGAGATACTTGTAGTGCACCTTTATTGCCACCCAGTTACGTTGTGACGTTTGGTACACCCAAAGCATTCCTACGGTATCCGGGAGTTGCACAATCTCATGGTCTAAGGAAAAGATACTTGACATTAGAAAAGCTTTAGCATATGAACTACACGATCTTTGTGCTAGGCTTAGGATTGGGTCTTGTCCATCACATCATTCTCCTAATGATGTGATCCCGTTATCAACGACATCTTAATGTCCATGGCTAGGAAACCGTAACCATCTATTGATCAACGAGCTAGTCAACTAGAGGCTTACTAGGGACATGGTGTTGTCTATGTATCCACACATGTATCTGTGTTTCCTATCAATACAATTATAGCATGGATAATAAAGGATTATCATGAACAAGGAAATATAATAATAACTAATTTATTATTGCCTCTAGGGCATATTTCCAACAGCTATACCAGGACACCATCCGCAGAATGGGGATAGACCCTCCAAAATTCGCCATAGCAACACTTCCTTCAAAGGAGTGGCGCCAGGCCCTTATGCCAAGTGTACAGGCTCTGTACTACTAAAAGCTGTGTTCGGTTCACCCGGCAAATTCCATCGCGAAAAGCTAATCTTCCATATCGCCCCATTCAAAAGTAGCCATCAAGCACTACTGGGACACGAAGCTTTCGCCCGCTTTAACGCAATACCGCATTTACGCGTCTCTTACACTCAAAATGCCCGGTCCACGCGGCATCATCCCATTAAAGGGAAACTCCGAGTGTTCCTTGACCATAGAAAACGTGAGACTGCCTTGACAGCCGCACATTCATCCAACCTTGCTGATCAAAGCCCCTAAAAACAGGTCATTTAGACCTCGGACACGGTTAGGCGAGTCCAACATAAATAAACAAGGGGCTTCCCAGCCGCATACCTCTTTACAAGGGGCTGCACGTATAAACAATGGGAGCCAATAAAGCTCAATCTTTCCAAATCATACTCTATTTTAAATACATCTTTCGCACGATATTTTTTCCAAACTAAGTTCTTCTCTTTTACAGATGAATCACGTGCTACACCCGTCCATGATACAGCACAACGGAGACACGGGCGCAGACGTGCAGCAGGGACCCATTACAAGGATTCTTTTCAGATTAAGACCCTGCGTAAACCTTTCTTACCGTCTCTTGTTGTTACTCATCCCCCGGTTTCCTACCATAACCGAGGAGGAGGCTGGCGTTTTGGCATTGGCCGCGTCAGAAGTTTTCGCCTGTGCCTGGACATTTGGGGCTTAGGGCACTGTTCTGCCCGTTATCATAAAGTCTGAATACCTTAGGGAGTGTTCGGCGTCTCGAGTTAGGCCTTATATGCATCAGCTCTGAATCATGTCTTTGGTCAAATGTTGGGTTTGCCCGGCTCCTGTGTTTTGCTCCCTTACGTTCCGCTCCATCGGCTAACGCGGCACCAGGAGAACTACTGCGATTGTGCCCCGGTTCGGCTGGGCGAGCACCTCAGTAGAGAAAGCCGAAAACTAACTGTCATGATACAGCGAGAGACTGGTCAACCACTCGATCGACTATTGGAATTTTTAGAATTCCTCCGCTTTGACGAAGGACCGCTTCCCGGTCAGGCACACACGTGCCCCGAGTTCGTAGAGCGCGGCGCCTCTAGGGGCTATATCGTAGCCCCACCATCGAGCTCCTATGGCTAAGTGAAAGTGATAAAGCATTATAGTCCGGTTGCCTAGTTTGCTATGCTATCACCTCCTTCAAAGGACTAAGACGTTGGATTAAGTGTGAAAATGCGCTTTTTTTGCAAACACCCCGGCACTATGTGTGTGGGGGCTGAAGCCAAAGACTGCCATCTTTCAGGTTATAAATACATATACATTAACGGCCGCACAGGAGATATTTCAATACTTGAACGCACAAGTATAAAAAGTCGTTATATTATAAATATGATCTCACAAATCATACACGTCATTTGAACATGACATTTTCCGAGCACTACGACTCTATTAAACGAGCGCCCTGTAGGACTTCCTCAAAATAGTGCTCGGTGGGTAATCGAGACGGTGGGTAATCGGCTCTCGTCCGAACCCCGGGACGCAACATCGGTGGCATTCATCTCCGCCCAGTATGTCTTAACACGGGCAAGAGCCATCCGTGCACCCTCTATGCAGGCCGACTGCTTCATCGCCTTGATATGCGGCACCGCCCCAAGGAATTGCTGCAATAAACCAAAATAACTCTTTGGCTTGGGACTTTCCGGCCACAGATGAGCCACCACATCCGTCGTGGCTAGTCTGGACAATCTATTCAGCTCAGCCCACTCAGCTAACTGATCGGTCAACGGCAGTGGATGCTCCGGACTATGGAATTGAGACCAAAACAGCTCTTCCATTTCATGATCCTTCTGACTTCGGAAGTGCCGAACTGCATCCGCCGCACTCGCCGCCAAATCCAGATAAGAATCCTCCGCACTCCACAACTGGCCCAACTGAGCATACTTCGGATCCGTGAATTTCCTACGCAACAGAAAGGGCTTTCCAGCCACAATGTCTCCGGCCTGACGCAGTTCCTCCTTTATAGCCCGCATTGCAGAACAAGCATCCTTGGCTTCAGCGGTGGCCTTCTTCAGGCCCTCTTGCTCTGCTTGGCGTTCTCTTTCAAGAACATCATAGCGGTCGGTAGCATCTTTTAATTTCACGGCCATTACGGCCATTTCCTCCCTGCTTCGGCAGTGAGCAGCCTTCTCGGCTTTTAGCTCCTCCGCTGCCTTCAAGGCAGCCGCATCACTTTTTCTGGCTTGGTCATTGGCTCGAGCAAGCTCCGCCCGAAGGTCTTCCACAGCAGCGGCACCATCTGCATCAAGCATACATGTTGTAAGGAGTGGGCGTCAGCTCCCTTACCAGGTGACCGCAGAAACACCACTTACCTTGCGACTCGTCAAGTCATTTATTGACCAGCGTGATGTCTGCATCCGCAACGTCGAGTTGCCGCTTCAGTTCGGCAACTCTATCAGTCCGGCTGGCCACCGAACGCTCCGCCACCTGCATAGGAAAGGAAACATTTCGTAACTGAGATTATGATCCTCGGCACGCTGTCGCTTTTGACAACATACCGAGTCTCAGGGGCTACTATCTATACAGGGTGCACCCTATGTGCAACACTGTCAAAAGGTATGTCATTTTTTTGCGTACCTCAAACCCCGTCAGTAAACTTCTGACGGCCTCATGTAACCCGCTTTTGGCGGATGAGATCCTTTCAATCACCGCACTCATTAATGCGCGGTGATCTTCTGAGAGAGACGCCCTCTTGAGCAAACCCTGCAGCTCCACCGGCCGCACTCCAGTGGGTGCCGAACTCCCAGGCCCCACCGGACTCGGGGAGACCCTCCGTGACGACACCTCAGGGTCGTCCACCCCGCCTGATGGGACGGCAAATGGAGGCGTTTCGCTCTCCATCATCTCCGGACGAAGGTCCCCCGAGGATGAGCTCTGCTGGGAAGGGCTGAGATCCGAACTACAAGGTAAAAAATTCGGTTATCCTTAGAAATAAAATAGGGATGCCCTTTATTATAAAAACTTCCCTTTTTTCTACTTACGGCTTGCTGGAGGGCTGATTCCTTTGGGGAGATTGTACGGCCGGGACTCCTCCCGGCACAGGACCTTCCGGTGCAGATTTCTTTCCCCGCTTCAAGGCTTTGGCCTCCGGGTTTTCGGAAGCGGTCCTCTTCTCCCCCTGGAGGGAGGGATTCTTGATTCCCCCCCTTACTGAGAGCCTCCTTAACAGAGGTGGTAGTTTCCCTGTTCCCCCCTTCGCTTTCCTCCGAAGGCGCAACCTCCAACATTTTGATTAACACAGGATCCGGTGTGGTCTCAGGGAGGGGGGCCGGACACATTATCAATTTTGCTTGCACTATCCACTCCTGTTCAAGGGATAGCTGGTTAAAAGGCCAATCCATGATAAATAAATGGATGATATGTCCGGTCATAGGGCTACTTACTTGAGTATCCGGGCGATTGCAGCTTAGGCCAGCGTCCTCGGTCAAGTCCGGACACACTTCTTGTGATCCGAAGAACAGTTTGTACATCTCCACGGGTTTTGTACCCATAAAGTGTTGGAGAGCTCGTGGTCCCTCTGGATTGAATTCCCACAGACGGAGGGGGCGACGTTTGCAGGGCAGAAGACGCCGAATCAGCATAACCTGCGTCACTACGACCAGATTGATCTCCCTCTCTTGGAGATCTCGAATCCGGCCCTGCAATAGGGGTACGTCCTTGGACGGCCCCCAGTCGAACCCTTTGTTGACCCACGCTGTCAGTCGTGGTGGAGGGCCCTGGCGAAAGGCGGGCGGCAGCCTCTCCCTGCTGCCCCTGGGAGCGGTGATATAGAACCACTCCTGTTGCCACAAACTGAGCTCCTCCTGAAAAGAGCCCTCGGGCCATGGAGCATCGGCCCTCTTGCTTATAATCTCCCCGCCGCACTCTGCCTGACGCCCCTCAATCATCTTCGGCTCCACATTGAAGGTTTTGAGCCACAAACCAAAGTGAGGGGTAGTGCGGAGGAAGGCTTCGCAGACAACAATAAATGATGAGATATGGAGGATAGACTCCGGAGCCAGGTCGTGGAATTCCAGCCCATAGTAAAACAGGACCCCCTCACGAAGGGATCCATAGGGAAGCCTAAACCCCGATGGAGGTGAGGCACGAACACGACGCTCTCGCCAGGCTCAGGGGTAGGAAAGACTTTCCCTTGGGCAGGCAACCTATGCGAAATCTCGTAGGTTAAGTACCTGGCGTCCCTAAGATTTAGCACGTCCTCTTCCGTGATGGAGGAGGGCATCCACCGGCCCTGAAGGTCGGAGCCGGACATTGTCGAAGGTCCGAAGTACCCGAATCTGAAGCCCTGGGTGTTGGAACTCGGGGCTAGGGGCGGATTCGACTGAGGATTAAAGAAAAGGAACGGGCCTTGGTCTCATTATAAAGGGGGAGAATACCAAGAGCCGTCTCTGGTGACCGTTTAGAACTCGCCTTCGATGGAGGGGGCGTGGCAACGGGCGCGGTTGGGTTACCCACGCCCGTATTGATGAGAATCCTGGAATAAGGGGAACACGATCTCTGCTTCGACAAGACGTGCCAAGGAAACCGCTTCGCTAAATGCGTTGAGGCGGTATAATAAAAACGATTCAAGTAAAGGCTTGGTTGTGGTGTGACGCCACGCCACGAAATACGTTAGCAGATTGAACTTGTGTGAATATTATTCTCTCTACGGTGGAGTGTGGAATTTATTTTGCAGAGCCGGACACTATCCTGGTGTTCACAATCTTCTACAAATTATTCGGAGAAGGAACCCACCTTGCAATGCCGAAGACAATATGCGCGCCGGACTCGTCGTCATTGAAGCCTGGTTCAGGGGCTACTGAGGGAGTCCTGGACTAGGGGGTGTCCGGATAGCCGAACTATCATCATCGGCCGGACTCCAAGACTATGAAGATACAAGATTGAAGACTTCGTCCCGTGTCCGGATGGGACTTTCCTTGGCGTGGAAGGCAAACTTGGCGATGCGGATATGTAGATCTCCTACCAATGTAACCGACTCTGTGTAACCCTAGCCCTCTCCGGTGTCTATATAAACTGGATGGTTTTAGTCCGTAGGACAACGACAATAACAACAATCATACCATAGGCTAGCTTCTAGGGTTTAGCCTCCTTGATCTCGTGGTAGATCTACTCTTGTAACATCCACATCATTAATATCAATCAAGCAGGACGTAGGGTTTTACCTCCATCAAGAGGGCCCGAACCTGGGTAAAACATCGTGTCCCTTGTCTCCTGTTACCATCCGCCTAGACGCACAGTTCGGGACCCCCTACCCGAGATCCGCCGGTTTTGACACCGACAGTTAGTGAGTCTTTTTTCCCTCTATGGACCAATTTGAGATATAGGTATATAACCAGTTTCAAAATCCCAGGGTGGGCCGCGGCCCACCCTGGCCACCCTGTACATCCGCGCGCTAGCAACATTCTGAACCAGCGTTTCATCTGTGTCATACCGCCCGGTGAATGAACGTGTGCAAGTCACCATCCCTGTGGCCCGGTTTATATCAGCTTGCCGGGACTTCGCCCATGATTAACTCGCCCGTCCGTGCCGGTTTACAACGCCAGTGCCGGTTTTCCCCGTCCGCACCGGCTTACAATGCTGCAGCCGACTCATCTATCTGTGCCGCCTTTGAAGCTGCGGTCGTCTTTGTCGTCCGTCTATCGCGGTCTGGTCTACATCAACATACCGGGCCGCACCTGTCTGCATGAGCTGTTTATTGAGTATGAGCAGGTCACAACTTGGGTAGCCCAGTTTATCTTTCAACAAAATGGAGGCAGATTATCATATACTATCAACCTCCGTCTGCACTGGTTGGGTCAATAGGCAGGCGCATAAGTCGCCGCCACTACAGTTTGGTTAACTTCAAATCACCAGTAGGAAGGAACCATTGGCCGAGTTGCTGACACGGCTCATATGGGATCATTCATAATCCGCCACAGTCACCTCAACCTTTTGTGGATTTACATCATGTTATTAACACCGATGATATATAACTTCTGCTATGGTCAAAGTACGGAGAATCTCAAGACAACTCCTTGAGTCATCTTAAGACTCGGGGGCTACAATGATATGACGCAGCAAGTTTTGCCAGTTTCAGAGTTTTGCCAGTTTCAGCAAATTCAAGTGCCCCAGAATGTTGAAAGGAAACCCGAACCCGGAGGCTACAGTTATATTGGTAAAAATTTAAAGGCCGTCAGAAAATTTCCGGCTGAAAATGAAGATTTCGGTTTAATATCCGGTTCAAGGGAAAGATGTCTCGCATAAAGCCCTGACGCTCTCAATATCCGGTTCAAAATCCTGGTTCAAGAAGAATTTATTTCTTGCAAAAAGTTAAAGGTTGCCGAGGAGGGCCTGTTGCCATGATGCACAGTTCAAACATGGGTATCCCGCCTTATTGGCTTATCATATTATTGGTTACATGGGGGCTTCAGGTTACAAAGCGGAGTTCTGTCCATTAATCCGGCTATCATGCCACAACAAATCTTGGGAGCTTCACATCCAAGGGGCCAAAGAGAGTATTGTTGCTAAAGCACAACTCAAACATAGGCACCCATTGAGCACAGCTTGCAACGTTACTTGGGGGCTCTTTGTGCAAAGCAACAAAGAGTTTGAAAGGACCCTTGTAATTGGGTATCGACCCATGGCTTGGAAGCCTGGTGTATTCACCTAAAACCCCGGGTTAACCTTCCTTCATCAAGTAAGCCACTCCTATCCAGGTAATCCTGGCATGACCCGCCGAACGTTTGACAAGTCAATCTTATATAGACCCTGAACTTGTCAAAGTTAAAACGACGATTGGTTAGTTGGAGGCCCATCTTAAAAGGCTTTGCAAAATGGTTTAACTCAGCGGCCTGGCAGCCCATGAAAAGCCTCGAATTTGGGCCTAGCAGCCCTTGAAAAGCCTCGGCTACATGATTTTATTTGCCTTTGTCAAGATTTTTCTATTTTGATAAATTTTATGTTGAACCGGTGTCTATTGACCCGGCATGACTATAAGTCATCAAATTAACCCAGTGTTCATTAACCCGGCTTGACTTTCAACTACAAGTTGTCAGTACATAATCACTTATAATCCGGTGTTTATTGACCCGGCATGGCTTTGGACTATAAGTCGCCAGTATATATTTGGATTGCGCCATTGGAATTATGCGCTTATAAATCATTGGGTATATTATTCAAATAGCCAACATGGCTGGATTTTTATTATCAATAACCAGTATTATGATTAAGGTTTTCAAAGTCGCTTTAGTGCAATGGCTATCATATTGTCAATGGATATGATTTATTCTACAATTGAAGGAATAGTCCCGAGTTGCTGCAGGCTTACAACCCGGCACTTGGGGGCTACATTATTTAAGATGAGATTACATCAAATATGCAAGTCTCATGTCGCTGCAAGCATGCACCATGACACTTGGGGGCTAATGTAAAGTCATTATTTGCTCACCTTATTGTAGACCCAACTCATCACATCGTAATGAGCCGGCCCTTGGGGGCTACCTATTGCTTCTGTCAATAATTCAAGGTACAAAGTTTTTTATCCATTACATTGCCTGTCTGCTCAGTTGGTAAAGCACAAGGCTCTTAACCTTGTGGACATGGATTCAAGCCCCACGATGGGGGTTACATCGTATGATGTTATTTTTTCAAGTCCCAGCTCAATATTATCTTACTGAGCCGGCCCTTGGGGGCTACACCGTTGCTGTTAAAGTTTACATGATTATATTTACAAAGGCCCTTCTCATTATTGCATAATAACCCGGCCCTTGGGGGCTACACTGGTTGAAGTTTTTATGAGCATCAGGAAATTACATGTCCCAGGTTTCTGCAAGCATGACAACCCGACACTTGGGGGCTACATATGCGGAATACTCAGTTCTGACTAGTGATTGAGATGAACAAACTGGATTTCTTCAAGCTTGTGACATTCATATTGAAGCAAATCTTAAGACGTTACTACGTTACCTTCTTAAGATTTGAGGGCTACAAGTGATGGGTATATAAGAGGTATATTTTCAAAAGCTGATGTCAACAAACATTTATGATCCGGTGCCATCAATATTTGTAAACCGGCAAATTTTACATTCTTAAACCGGCTGAAGATCAGATGAGTATTTCAAGGACCAATATTGTTTTTAAGCATTGGGAGCTGAATCAAAGGAGTTATTCTTCACAATATATTTTCTATGAGAAACCAATGTCAGCAAGTTGATTATGAAGCTGGCCTATTAAACCTGATTTTCTAGAAGAAGGAAGTGACAAGGACTTAAGGATGATCATAGTTAGTTTAACATGGATAAATGCAAATTAAACTGGGGGCTAATGTTGGGGATATACCCCGCGGTATGACCCGGCCGGAGTCATAACCCGTCCGGGACTTGGTAAATCGGTGAGTGGTAAACCGGCAGGTGTTAAGACAGATGGCTAAGATAGACGGTAAACCGGTAACTGGTAAACCGGCAAGTGTTAAGACAGATGGCTAAGACAGACAATGTTAAACCGGCAGACAATGTTAAACCGACAGACAATATTAAATCGGCAGACAATCTTAAACCGGCAGACGTTAGGAAGCCCAGGAAAGGAAGTCAAAATAGTTTAAGTCTTAGTCCGAGATGGACTCTACATGTAACCCGCCCCTTCACCTTATATAAGGAGGGGCGGGGCTCCCCAAAGAGGGACAAGCAAGAAACCATCTCTAGGGCTAGACACAACTAGAGGAGAGCCGGTTTACGGCAACTCCTTGGTGATGATAATGAGATCTAGCCTCAAACAGCATGTAGGGTTATTACCGGATGATGTTTCCCGGGGCCTGAAGCTGTCTAAACCCTTGTCTTGTGTTGTGCTTCTCGATTCCGCTCAACCCCTCTCAAGCTACCACATAGATGCGCTGGCCTCACGACTAAGTCCTCACCCTAAGGACATCTGACGTGTTAATTCCACGACAGTATCAATTGTCTCCAAATAAAGTTGCCTCACCTTAAAAGCATTGGAATTTGTTTTGAAGGACAGCAGCTCATCATCGAAGATGCCCCTTAAATTGAAAGGTTGCTCCTTCATAATTGTTATAGACCTTCAGAAATAACTGTCTTCTCTGCGCCCAAACTGGAGACCTTGGGTGTAATTTGTGACCCGTTTAATAATCACAAGGAGTTGGTGTCTGGCTCCTCACCTTTTCGGGTACCATATATTATCATCTACACCTTTGTAATCATATGCTGCATTTTTCATTTGTGCGCATAAGTTTTATATCATCTTGGAGTACACTTTGGGTACTAATATTATGTTATATGCTCAATGAAGAGTTCGTCCATTGATAGCCTATCAATGCTGCTGGATTCTATCTAGATCATATATATCAGAATATATAGTTTTGATCTAGACATAATTATTGGCTTGCTGCGATGCTTTCGATCTCTAGAGAATTTATACATAGAGGTGATGATTTCATGCACATTGAAAGCCCGTATATATTGTACTAGAATTAACTGTTCAGATGTCGTTCTTTCGACATACTCTTCTTTCAGACCTTAACTGTTTTCAATCTTCATGTCTACTTAGGCAGAACCACATAGAGAAAAACATATAACCAATCGTTGGCGTAATAAGCACAAGGATTTTCTCAGTTCTCATAACATTCGTTTGAGGACAATAACGATGGGACGATATGCATCCAACCAGGCAAACAAAAGCTTTGTCACATTCTTCCTGTTGAATGCGAGGTTACTATTGTCCATGAGGCTTAATTTTTACAGCAAGAGATTTCTCACGGACGAACATGTTGAACAGCAAAAAAAGAAGTTTCAGGTGGACAAATGGGCTTCTAAACGTGCTCGTCTTCTATTTACAACAAGTTGTAGACATCCTAAAATAAATTTTTTTGCACAGGATGTTGATTTTATGGACCAGACCGATCCATTTGTTTGTGACTGCAAAAAAGAGTGGTTGGGTTAGATGTTACTGTCATGTTCAATCTGGGTTTTGTCTAAAAATTTGATGAACAATTAATCCTTGGGCTTTTTGTACCATTTGTATGCTTAACTTGCATGTTGTTGCCCTCGTACTCCCCTCCACCTGCCATTACACTGCCGCATCTTCCATGGCTGCTATTCGTTCCCGTCCGAGGCCTTGCCGTCGTTCTCCGCCTTGGTTAGCTCGCTGTGCTCGCCGCCGTCTGGTGTTGTCAACATGCTCAACAACCAAGAGGAATCAGGAGATGACTGTATGTGGAGAGGCTGACAGTAGGGACCCACCAGGGTCATTGCATTTCGCAAGCAGGTGCCTCGTTATTACAAGCCAAAACAATACTTCCTCCTAATTGTTTGAGAACTAGGTTCCACGCCATTGTCAATGTAGTCAATAAACGAGAAAATTACACAACAAGCGGATAACACCAGGGACCTAGCAGCTCGCCTAGTTGTTTTTCAGTTTCAGAGACGGAGCTCAATTGCGCGCTGTGCGGGGGCTGTGGCCCGTCTAGCCCACGCTTACGCTTTTATTAAGCACATGACGAGCCCAGTTGATATTTTTTTTCTTTCTGAAATTGGCTAGCCCAGTTCTTTTTTTTGGAGAATACCAAAACCGAGGCCTACTTGCTTTTCTCAGCCCTGCTGGGCTGCAAATCTTTCAAGACGAGGAGGGATAAGAAATGGGCTTCCCCAGAAAACGGGCTATTAGTTGTAAGAAATGGGTTGTAAATTTTTAAACCAAAGCCAACTGGCAATTGCATTAAAATATCATTTTTTTTCAGGATGTCTCTACTCTCTACTGTTATAAAAACCAAAGCCAACTGGCAATTACATTAAAATATCATCTTTTCACCCACAAGATAAACTACTCATACAAATGCATCTTCATGTTCCGTGCAACGAACGGGCATGTTGCTAGTTAAGATTCTAAATTTCATTCATTTTTTTGGGGAGAATTGTTTTTTGAATTTTATTTTGATATAATTTTTTGAAAACTATTTTTAACGTGACTCGAAATTTCATGATTAAAGAGTTCAGACCCCACCGAAATATGCCAAATTTCGTTGAAGTTTTTAGCAGTGCCCATAATATATGGACTATAATGCTAATAAAAAGAATATGGGCTTCAAATATCCTTAAGAATTAGCAAATGGGTTGTAAATTATTGAAAATAATGGCTAATGGGTTGTATGTTGTTTTCCACAGATTTGGAGGCTGACTTCTGGGCCTACTAGGTTGACGATGACGCTGTCCTAAATTTTTTTGGACGCATACGCAAGGCTTTGTCAACTTAGTCAACACACAACAGTGACTATTGGATGTCCATCCAACGGCCGCCGTGCTTCTTCAATCTCTGATCTTCCTGCTCCAGCCGCCCAAACCAGCGCCGGCGGGACTGCCTGCTCCCTCCTCCCGTGGCTGGCTGTGCTGCCGCCAGGCCATCCCTCTAACCACCCACACATCCTGTTATTTTTCGGCGACGTCAGCCTCACCCCGCAGCCGACCAGTCATCGCTCGTTCTCCCCTCAGTGTGGGCATCCGCTGTGGTGGCTTCGCCGGCTCCGGGTGGTTCTCTTCCTGGGCCCCGCCCTCGTCCACCGCGTTTGTGCTCTCGGCGCGGCGAGGTAAATATGGTCAACAAACAACAGCCATCGAAAGAGGCTGATAGTAGGGGCCCACATAGGAAAATGCTCCTTATTACGCGCAAAATAATGATTCCTCCACCTGATAGATGGGACCCACCGGAAGGGTCTCTGTATTTCGCGAAAAAAACGTTCCCCCCGATGTCAGCTCGGACCCACCGGAAATGCCTCCTTATTACGCACAAAAAAAGGAATACCCCCTGCTAGCTGGGACTCACCTTGGTGGGAGGCTGACTTGTGGGCCTACTAAGTTTACGGGGACGGAGGGCTTTGTCAACTTAGTCAATATGAACGACTCTAGCTCCAGTGACCGTACGATGTTCATCAAACGGCCGTAGTGCTTCTTCAACCTCTGGTCTTCGTGCTACAGCCGCCCAAAGCAGCGCCGGTCGTGCCGCATGCTCCTGCCTCCCGTGGCCGGCTGTGATGCCGTGGAGGCCTCACCGCCCCCTACTACTCCCACCGCTGGCCAGGCCATCCCTCTACTCACCCACACCCCCTGTTATTCTGCGGCGACGACAGCCTCACCCTCATACTCCTCTTCGCATGGGCATCCACTGCTGCGTCTTCCCCGGCTCCGCGTCGTCCCCTTCCTAGGCCTCGCCGTCGTCCACCGCCGTGCTGCTCTCGGCGCGGCGTGGTCAATGTGGTCAATGACCGGCTTCCATCGGAAGAGTACTGTGCATGGAGAGGCTGACAGCTGGGTCCACGGCGGCCGCAACGAAGTGCCTCCTTATTACGCGCAAGATAATTATTCCTCCACCTGACAACGGGGACCCACCGGATGAGCCACCATATTTTGTGAAAAAAAAACATTTCCCCTGACTGTTGGGACCCACCAGCTACATCTTACACGCAAGGAAGTGCGCCCGGGCAAAAAAAATGATTCGCCCCCCTGACTGCTGGGACCCACCAGCTACATCTTCGCACGCAAGGAAGTGCGTCCGGGCAAAAAAACGATTCGCCCCCCTGACTGCTGGGACCCACCAACTACATCTTCGCACGCAAGGAAGTGCCTGACAGTCGGGACCCACTTGGTCGAAGCGTACGTAGTGTTGTCATTCTGGTCGCGAACGTGTACGTACATACTAGTCGATGTAGAGGCGCGCACGTGTCGTAGTAGAGGCACGCACGTGTCGTAGTAGAGACGCGCATGTAGCATGTACACGTACGTACAGCGGCGAGGGTGCAAGAAAGAAAATATGGCTACGTACGTACATACGGGCAGGGTCTCGAACGCCTACTCACGCATACGTACATGGCTGGGTCGGAACAGAGAAACAGAGTCGTCGTCGTGTTCATGGGGACGCAATGGAATGCGTCGTGTTCATGGGGAGGCAATGGAATGCTCGTGTTCATCGGGAGGCAACGGAACACGTGGGAGCCAACCGGCTTGGACGGAACAGGCGATGGAAACGAGGCCTGGCGTACCGCAAAACGGAGGAAACGGCCTTGTGTTCGACCGGCCACGTTCGGAACGGGGTTCTGTTGATCGGGAGGGGTGTGGCGTACCACAAAACGGAGGAAACAGACCTCCTACGGTCGAAACGGGGGTCCTGTTGATCGGGAGGGGTGTGGCGTACCGCAAAACGGAGGAAACAGACTTGTGTTGGAGCGCTACGGTCAAAACGGGGGTCTTGTTCATCGGGAGGGGTGTGGCGTACCGCAAAACGGGACTCCATGGGATATTGTTCATCTCCACCGTCGACCTCCTCAAGCCTCCACGGGCTACCGTCGACCTCCTCCAGCCTCCACGGGCTCCTGTTCATCCAGCCTCCACCGCGCACTACTCCACCGGCTACTGTTCAACCACCCCTCCACCGTCTACTGTTCATCCAGCCCTCCACCGTCTACTGTTCATCCAGCCCTCCGCACCACTAGGTCCTGTTCAACCACCCCTCCACGGCCACCCCTCCATTGTCTACTGTTCATCCAGCCCTCCACACCACGGGGTCCTGTTCATCCAGAGGCAACGCCACCGCTCACTGTTCATCCAACCCCCCCCCCCCCCCCGCAACGCTCACTGTTCATCCAATCGATCGGCTTCAGTTAGCAGCAGTAGAGAAGGAATCGCTCCATCGGGTTCAGTTAACAGCCATCGATCCATCGCTCGGGTTCAGTAACGCGCAGCCTGCAGTGCAATCGCTCGGGTTCAGTTAGAGCCAACGCCTCGCACACACGCGCATACGTGTACGAGAGAAACGCGCATCGCTCGGCCCCCGACCTCCCACTGTAACCGGCAACTCCCTGAAATTTTCCTCCCCCTCGCTTCTACCACGGTTTTTTCCGTCATGGATGGCCCAAAGAAAGTCATGCAGCTGCGTCTCCATCCCGCCCAAGATGAAAAGCCCATTTTCTGTCATGATTTTTTGTCATAGAAGTAGGAGCCCACCACGTCTATGATGATACCGGGTTTTGTCACAATTATCGTCATAGAAGTGTCATATGTATGACTGGAAAAAAATTTGTTCAGCCCAAAATGTCACGGATGTGTCTTTTTTTTTGTAGTGCAAGCCCTCAAGCGGGACCCAGACGGTGTCCCGGACAGCGACAATATGGACCCACCGACTCGGCATATTACCATTGTAACCCTAGGTGGGTTGGTCTATAAAACCCCCCAGGAACCCGCGCCTACGAAAGGGGGGACATGTAATGCAAAGCTGCCTATGAGAAACAGACAGAGCCAGCGAGAATAGGACGAGCTACCCAACAGCAACACCGGGGAGACGGAGCAGCCCAAGCCTTGGCCAGCTTCCTTCCTCCTCCATACAGCTCCAGGAGCGACATTGTACTATCGATCATCCAACTACACTCGGTAGGACTAGGGGTATTATCTCTCCAGAGAGCCCCGAACTTGGGTATGTCCGGCGTCCCGCGTCAGCTCATGCCAACCTCGCCTCTGGAGCCCACTAGTGCCCTTGAGCCTCCTCCTCACTTTAGCCATCCCTTGGCATCTGCCGTGCGCCCACCACGACAGTTGGCGCCCACCATGGGGCAGATCGAGGAGCTGGCCGAGAGCATGCCTCAGACGGGGCCCGTCTCCTACACCGACGAGTCCGTCGCATTGGAGGACGATGTCATCGGCGCGCGTGCCGCCTCCTTCGCCGCGCTGCGCATCTCCGATGCGTATGCGGCCGACGAGTACCCCAGCGAGGTGCTTAGCTACTCCGACTCTCCGCTCTTCCTCGATGGTGGCGTTGCCGCCGGGTCCATGGACGTCCATGTGGAGGACTACATCACCGGCGACGGCGCCTCCTCCTCGTCGAGCAAGACGAGGAAGGCCGCAGAAGCCACGGCCGCCGCAGAACAGACCGAGCCGTCCGATCCGTTGCGTGCCGTGATGCAGAGCCTCCGCATCCCCATCGGCACCGACGTCGACACCACCAACATCGTCGAGGCCCAATCTCAGCTCGAAGAAAGGCGCCAACAGATGCTGGACCTATCCGAGATGCTTGTTGCCACCAAGCGTCGCGTGGAGGCCGCTCAGTTGGAGCACGACACCGCTCACAGACTCACGCCCGCCACGGCCGAGCCAAGCCGGGTCGCTGATATACGCAACCGAGGAGGAGTGATTGGCCGGGCCCTCGGCGCCGTCCGAACCGTCTACGAGACCCCAGTGAAGAACATGCGCGCTGTAGAGGCAGCCGCGGTCAGCCTCGACCAGCTCACGGGTGAGGACCTGAAAGAGTGCATCGGGCGGATGCGCGAGCTCCTCCACGCCGCCAACACCCAGTAGGATCGCCTGCACCAGCTCGCCAAGCCGGTGGGGTCCGGTTCCGCCCGCCTTGGCGGACCCGGCGAACTTCTACAGACAGCTTCCTCGCTTCCCGGCGAGGCGCACTCCGGCCAAAACCGGACTCGACGCAACCCGGTTGCCACAGCCGCCGATGTTCTGGGCAACGAGCCCACCCCGGAGACCCAGCATGGACCCGGCCAGCCAGGCCGACGTCCGGCTCCAACCGACCCAGCCCCTCAGGGCCTAGCCGCCAGGCGACTCGGCCCGCGCGCCATCGACAATGCCGATGCGTGCCACCGCCTCGATCAGCTCGCTCGCTCCCTGGAGATGCAGGAGGGCGGCGCTATCAGGCCGGCGTGCTTCGGCCCACGTATCCGAGAGGAGCCCTTTCCCAAGGGGTTCATGCTTCCCCGCGACACCCCCAAGTACAACGGGATCGTGAAGCCGGAAGACTGGCTCACCGACTACACCACGGCCATCGGCATCACCGGTGCCAATCGCCGTCTCGCCGTGCGCTACGCATAGCTCATGCTCTAGGGGTCGACCCGCACGTGGTTGAACAGTCTGCCGATGGGCAGCATCAACGTGTGTGTCAACTTCGAGGAGGCCTTTGTTTGCAACTTCACGGGGACCTACAAGCGACCCGGTCGCCCCAGCCAGCTCGTCATGTGCGTGCAGGGGCCGACGGAGACGGGTCGCGAATACCTCGCATGCTGGACCGAGCTCCGACACAGCTGCGAGGGCGTCCGTGAAGTCCAGGCGATCCAGTACTTCGTCAGCGGGTGCCGAGACGACACTCTCCTCAAGCACAAGCTCTTGCACTCCGAGCCGGCCACCATGGCCGTGCTCATGGTGACGGCGGACAAGTACGCCAACGCCAACTCCGCCATGAAGATCCAGGTGGCACCGAATGAAGCCGGCAAGGCGAAGCCCCCCCTAAGCCGGCCGGCAAAAGCAGCAGGCAGAAGCATCACCAGAACAACAAGCGCAAGGCCGAGCAGCCGGCGCAGCGTCACGACAACCGGCTCGTCGCGGCCGCCGAGCCCGCGGCGGACCCGGCGGCGAAGCGCCGGCAGACCGGCAAGATGGCGTGGCAACCCGCCATGAGTTTCTAAGAGATGCTCAACGCCCCATGCAAGCACCACAGCGGCGCAAGACCCTCCATGCACACGCTTCGGCAGTGCGCCATTACCAAGCGCATCATGAGGGGAGACGTCCCGCCTCCTTCGGCTCCAGCTCCAGCCCCGAGCGCAGGGTAGCCGCCTCCGCCTCCACAGCCACCTCCCGCGGGCGGCGCGATCCAGAACGACGCCTACCCAGACCAGAACGCGGCCTACATCGTCTTCACCAGCTTCGGCGACGACAAGTGCAGCGAGCGCCTTCTTCGGTAGGAGGTGAACACCGTCGCCCCGGCCAAGTTGGAGTTCATGCATTTGTCGGATCGGCCGATCGCATGGACCCGGGAGGATCACCTGGCGATCATGCCGAGTCCAGGTAGATACGCCCTCGTCCTCAACCCCACCATCATCGCGCGACGCACATGCAAGTTCTCCCGAGTCCTCATCGACGGTGGCATCAGCATCAACATCCTCTACCGCGACACGATGACTAAGCTCGGCCTCAAAGCTGAGGACCTGGAGCCAACTCGAACGATCTTCCACGGCATCGTGCCTGGCCTCTCCTGTTCTTCCATTGGCCGGGTCCGGCTCGATGTCCTGTTCCGCGACAGTAGCCACTTCCGGTGCGAGCCGATCTGGTTCAAGGTAGTGGACCTGTCCAGCGCGTATCACGCACTGCTGGGCCGGCCCGCGCTCGCCAAGTTCATGGCGGTTCCCCACTACGCGTACCTGAAGATGAAGACGCCGGGTCCCAAGGGCCTGATCACGATCACCAGCGATTACCGCAAGTCCTTGGAGTGCACCCGAGACGGCACCAAGGTGGCCGAGTCGCTGGTCATTGCCGAGGAGCGGTGCCAGCTTGACCGGATCGTCGCCATGGCGGGCGAGGCTTCCGCCGCATCGGTCCCGACCATGAACCCGACCGACGAGGCTGCCTTCAAGCCCTCCAAGGATACCAAGAAAGTGAAGCTCAACCCAGAAGACCCCAGCTGCAGCAAGTACGTTGTCGTAGGCGCCCGCCTCGACAGCAAATAGGAAGGCGAGCTCGTCGACTTCCTCCGTGAGAATCGGGATATCTTCGCATGGACCCCCAAGGACATGTCGGGTATTCCGAGGAAGTACGCCGAGCACAAAATTCACGTCCAAAAGGACGCCAAGCCTGTCCGTCAACCCCTACGATGATTTTCCGAAGAGAAGAGGAGAACCATTGGTGAAGAGGTCGCCAAGCTTTTGGCGGCCGGCTTCATAATGGAAGTGTTTCACCCCGAGTGGCTGGCCAACCCAGTCCTGAAGAAGAACAAGACCTGGCGCATGTGTATCGACTACACCAGCCTCAACAAGGCATGTCCCAAGGATCCGTTCACTCTCCCGCGGATCGACCAAGTCATCGACTCGACCGCCGGGTGCGAGCTCCTGTCCTTCTTGGACGCGTACTCCGTCTACCACCAGATCAAGCTGGACCCGGCCGATGCCCTGAAGGAGTCCTTCATCACGCCCTTTGGGGCGTACTGCTACATCACCATGTCATTCGGCTTGAAGAACGCTGGCGCCACCTTCTAACGCTGCATGCAGAAATGTCTGCTGCCGCAACTCGGCCGCAATATCCACGTGTACGTGGACGACATCGTGGTGAAGACCAAGCAACACCCCACGCTCCTCGACGATTTGAGGAAAACATTCGCCAACCTCCGTGAATACAAGGTCAAGCTTAACCCGGAAAAATGCGTCTTTGGCGTCCCGGCCGGAAAGCTACTCGGCTTCCTCGTCTCGGAACGCGGCATTGAGGCAAACCCGGAGAAGATCAAGGCCATCGAGCGCATGCGCAAGCCGGCTAGGCTGCGCGGCATCCAGAAGTTCACCAGGTGCTTGGCCTCGGTCAGCCGGTTTCTAAGATGGCTGGGCGAGAGGGCGCTCCCCCTGTATCAGCGGATGAAGAAGACGAGCCTGTTCGAATGGAACGGCAAGGCAGACAAGGCCTTCCAAGACCTCAAGCGCATGCTCTCCATCGCGCCAGTCTTGGCCGCACCGACCGACAAGGAGCCGTTGTTGTTTTACATAGCCGCGACCTCGCAGGCGGTCAGCATGGTGCTGGTGGTCGAGCGACCAGAGAAGGGCAAGATCCAAGCCGTCCAGCACCCAGTCTACTACCTAAGCGAGGTGCTCTCCATCTCCAAGCAGAACTACCCGCACTACCAGAAGATGTGTTACGGCGTGTACCTCACCGCCAAGAAGCTGAAGCAGTACTTCCAAGAGCACGTCGTCACCATCGTCAGCACAGTGCCTATCAGAGAAATCATCGAGTGCCGGGACGTGTCTGGCCGGGTCGCCAAGTGGGCGATCCAGCTAGCCGGCCACACCATCCTCTACGAGCCCCGCACCATGATCAAGTCTCAAGCCCTGGCCGATTTCCTCGTCGACTGGACCGAGAACCAGTACCTGCCACCGCCTCCCGACTCGTCGCATTGGCGCATGCACTTCGACGGGTCCAAGATGCGACTCGGCTTAGGGGCCGGCATCGTACAGTCATCCCCGAAGGGCGACCGGCTCCGCTACGCACTCCAGATCAACTTCGCCGCCTCCAACAACGTCGCCGAGTATGAAGCCCTTGTGCACGGCCTCCGGTTTGCCAAGGAACTCGGCATCCGGCGCATCCCGTGCTATGGTGACTCGGACTTAGTGGTGCAGCAGTGCTCCGGCGAGTGGGACACCCGCGACTCAAACATGGCAAGCTACCGCTACCTCGTCCAAAAGCTTTCTGGGTCCTTCGAGGGCTGTGAGTTCCTCCACGTCCCGTGCATGGAGAATGAAGCAGCCGACACGCTCGCCAAGATCGCCTCGTCATGACAAGCCATCACGTACGGCGTCTCCCTCGAGCACCTGCGCAAGATGTCCGTCAAGCCATCACCGGACTCCGAGTCCATTCACGTTCCAGACGATCCGGCCGCTCCTCAACCCGGCCCGGGGGCTGCTGAACCCGGTCCGGGACTGTTGAACCCGGCCCAGGGGCTGCTCAGCTCAACCCGGCCACCATCAACCTGGACCCAACCGTGGCCAACTCCGACCCGGTGGCTGCTCAACCCGGCTCGGGGGCTACCGACATGGAACCCACCCTAGTGGCCGTCTTCGCCATGGTAGCAACTCCATCCTGGGCCATCCCAATATCAGAATTTCTGGAGAACAGGGTTCTCCCCATGGACGAGACCGAAGCTCGGCAAGTTCAGCACAGGTCATCCGCCTATAGCATCACCAACAACGAGCTTGTCAACCGCAGCTCTACCGGCATGTTGCAGCGCTGCGTCGAGCAGGATTGCAGCATCGACATCCTCCTCGACATTCACCAGGGCGAGTGCAGGCACCACGCCGCATCATGATCACTGGTGGCCAAGGCATTCCGCCATGGTTTCTATTGGCCCACGGCCCTCGAGGACGCCGAGTCGCTTGTTCTCAAATGTGAAGGGTGCCAACGCTTCATCAAACGCAGCCATCAGCCGGCGTCAGCACTCCGCACCATACCAATCGCCTGGCCCTTTGCGGTCTGGGGACTCAACATGGTGGGACCCTTCAAAACCACTCGAGGCGGCATGACACACTTGCTAGTGGCAGTGGACAAGTTCCCCAAATGGATCGAGGCAAGAGCAATCAAGAAACTGGACGGGCCAACAACCGTCCGGTTCGTCAAGGACATAGCGGTGCGCTACGGCATGCCAAACAGCATCATCACCGACAACGGCACCAACTTCGCCAAGGGTGCGCTCGAGCAATACTGCTCCGTCTCCGGCATCCGCCTCGACTCGGCCTCCGTTGCGCATCCGTAGTCCAACGGGCAGGTCGAGCGGGCCCACGGACTCATCCTGTCCGACATCAAGCCACGACTCGTCGAGCCACTCATCCGCTCACCCGGCAGCTGGCCCGATGAGTTGCCGGCCGTTCTCTGGAGTCTCCGCACCATGCCGAATCGGTCGACCGGGTTCACCCCGTTCTTCCTCGTCTACGGAGCCGAAGCCATCATCCCAACCGACGTCGAGTTCGACTCGCCGCGCGTCGCGATGTACACCAAAGCTGAAGCCAGAGAAGCTCGCGAAGATGGTGTCGACTTGCTCGAAGAAGCACGTCTCCTGGCGCTCAGTCGCACGGCCATCTACCAGCAAGGTCTGAGGCGCTACCACAACAAGAAGATCAAGCCCCTCGCGTTCCGCAAGGGCGACCTCGTCCTCCACCTCGTCCAAGAGCAAGTAGGCCAGCACAAGTTGTCCCCTCCATGGGAGGGCCCATTCATCGTGAGCAGGGCCTTGCGCGATCGCAACGCCTACTACCTCATCGATGCAGGCAAGTCAAAGAAGCGCAAGAAGGACACCGCCGGTGAAGAAACGACACGGCCGTGGAACACGGAACTCCTCCGCCCGTTTTACAATTAGCCGCACGAGTGTATGTATCGTCGCCTTTTGTAAACGCATGAAACTATGGGGTCCCCGAACGAGACTCGGGGGCTACCTTTTGCCGACCAATTTATTGCGTCCTTATTTTTTCTGCATCACTATACCACTAAACCCGGCCACCGGTCCGATTCGCTCGACCCGGGGGCTCGGGGGCTGGCCGGCTCGATAGCCACCCTGCCGACTTACTTGGTGATTTCTGATAAAAGTCAGGATGCCGCGGTCCCTCACTTCGCCCTAAAAGTCATAGATCCAGCTTTGACTGTCGGTCGGCAAGCACAACGGGCCAAAGCTCTTGTACGTTTCATACACCTAAGTCAAAGGCCGCCTGGTCAATCAACCCGGCCCGCCACTCACCAAATAGATAGCCGCACAACCGGCTGCTCGCCAACCGGCTTCGCCGGATTGCCACCAGCCAGCCCAGTGGGTGTTTTGGTCGCGCTCAACGTTTCCAAAGACCCAAGTCATGTGCCCCCTTTCAAAAAAAGCCGAACTCCTTGTCATGGACCGGAGCCTCGGCCGTCTGACTCGCGGGGGGGGGGGGGGAGGTTTGAGAAAGGAAAAAACGCATGAAATCGGTCCAAAAAACAGAAGGCAAAAAAGCAAAGACACTCACGACATTTACACATAGATATTTAAACAAAAGGCCTACGGCCGGAGTTAATTACACCCTAAATAACCCCTAGTGGGTGGGTGGATCTGATACTTAACAAATTCTGCATAAAGTGTCTCAGGCATCTCCAGCGGCGCGTCGCGACATCGACGGCTCTCCCCTAGTGGCCTCCGGGTCCGGCGAGACACCGGTGTCCTCCTTAGCATCTGCGTCGCCGTAGACGCCCATCTCCTCCGAGCTCCCCTCCGGGTCATGGAGAAGCAAGCCGTAGTCGTCGCCATCCACGACCCTGTCGTCTTCCGTCCGCTCCGGGTGGAACTCGTCGTGGAAGGCGAACTCGGCGATGTAGCTGGCTCGGGAGGCGATCCGGCCGGCCTGCTCCTGCAGCAACTGCTCCGAGCCGACCCGCTGGCCCATCAGCGTGTCCAGCTGAAGATCCGGATGCCAAGACAACGCAAATCAGAGCGCCATCTCGGCACCGGTACGAGCGGCGGAAACGCGCCACTCGCCAAGACGGTACGGACCCGTCTCCAGCCAGCGCCGCCAGGCGCATGAAGCTGCTCGGCATGACAGCGCCCGGCCAAAGGGCCGCCGTCATCGCGGTGCCAGCCTGGGACAGCCGCTCCATCTGCGTCCCCAGGACCTGCAGGCGGGCCTCGGCAGCGGCGATGATCTCCGGGAAGGTCCAGGCTGTCCACGGATCCGTCCCAAACCCAACTACGCCAGTCGGGTCGCGCTGATAGCGGATAGCTTCCTC
Organism: Triticum aestivum; assembly: GCF_018294505.1. Taxonomy (NCBI): domain Eukaryota; kingdom Viridiplantae; phylum Streptophyta; class Magnoliopsida; order Poales; family Poaceae; genus Triticum; species Triticum aestivum. Next base: position 637,645,414 of record NC_057804.1, on the reverse strand, counting down.
CTCCAGCCGCTGCGTCTCCGGGAAGGCCCTGCCGCAAAGGAAGAAGTAAACAGAAGAACAATAAGGAAGAAAAGCCGGGTCCCGACCCGGCAAGCTACAAGAAACAACACTTACTGGAAAACGATTCTTCCAGGTACTGCGCCTCAAGCAACGTACCACGCCGCTCCCGCTCCATGGCGCGGTCGCGCCCTCGAGCGCCTTATCCGGAGTGGCCGCCCTGGCAAGGGCCTCCTTCAGCTCGGTGTCCTTGTCTTCGGCCGCCATCTCGGCTGCCTCACGGCGGCGGGCTTCGTCCTCACGGGCCCCCTTAGACGTGGTGACCTGCCCTCGCAGGCATTCCACCTTTGCCTGGAGCCGGCCCTTGTCGTCGGCCAGCTGGCTGCGCTGCTGGTCCGCCTCCACCAGGGCCCGCTGCGCCTCCGCGACCTTGGCGGCTTCCGCCTTGAGAAGCTCCACCTCGGCCTCAAGTGGCCGCCTCCACCCTCGCCTGCACCGCCTCGACGCCAAGCCGACCGGTGTGGGCAACAAGTCGGTCGTAATGATGTCCGGCCAGGAACAGCCGAGTCCGCCAGGACAGCACCTCGGTTGTGAAAAAGAAGGAATCAACAGAAGAAAAAACAGCAAGACATAAGATTTGGCCCAATTCTTACACAATTGGCTCAAATCTCGGGGGCTACACCCAGTGGGTGCGCTAGCGCGCCCCCACTAAAAAAGAGCACAAGAGTACCGGCGGCGACGCGGAGCTCCTCCTCCTTGGCGGCAAGCTGCTCCACGAGCTCCCGGTGCTTGCCCAGGAGACGGTTGTAGGCGGCAACCCGGAAGGCATCAAGATGCGGAAGAAATCAGAAGTCAAAAACAAGGCCAACGCTCTAGAAGATCCGACCCAACTACTACATAGTTGGCCCGGATCTCGGGGGCTACACCCAGTGGGTGCGCTGGCGCGCCCCACAAAGAAGAAATTATGAAGAAGCAAAAAGACTTACCAGCACGGCGTGCTCCAGGTCGCGCGTCCGCTCCACCTCGGCCTGGGCGAAGGCCTCAAGCCGCTCCGTCCGACCCCGCAGGCGGCGGCTGGCGGCGTCCAGCGCCGCCTCCTCCTGGGTCTGGGGCCCGAAGACAGTGGCGCCCCTGCTCCGTGCCGGCTGCGGCACGACGGCTCGGCGCCCTCCCTGTCGGGGCACCAAGGCGTGCCCCCTGCTGGCCGCTTGCGACATGGCCAACACCTCCTCCGACGTCCCTCCCGGTGCCGACGAGGACCCGGACACCGGGATGCCCTGCGTCGCCACCACCGGCCCAGTTGCCGGGGTGGCTTCCGGCACCACCACCCGCGGTACCTCCTCCATGGCCAGCGGCACCTCCGGTGCCACCGCCCGCAGCGCCTCTTCCGATACGACGCCGTTCCCACCACCATCAGCCCCCGCGCACTCGACCACGTTGGCCTGCGGCGGGGTATCGCTCCCCACCTCCATGACCTCCTGGTCGAGGATGACCACCTCAGCCCGGCCTCCACGGCTGCGCTCCCTCAATGACGACGGCTCAAAAACCGTCACAGCCACCACCGTACCCTCCGGCATCTCGCGCGAGGCCGGCTCTATGCCGGATCGCGCCCATGCCGCCGCCTCATCGGTCCAAGCCTGTACCGATGCCGCCTCCAGCTCCGCCTCGGCTCGGTTCCTGTCCCGCCAGGCCAAGGCCTCGGCGTCGTTGGGATCCAGGCCGAGGTCCGAGTCGGCCCGTCTCTCCACCTCGCCCTGCTCGGCGAGGTCGAACCGGCTCCTACGGAACGCGGCCCCTTCGGTGGCCACAGCCTCCGCCGCCGCCCTCGCCAGCGTGATTGGCGACCTGAAGAAAAAGGAAGAATGAGCAAAAAAGAAGCAAGACTAGCTTGAAAAAAAACAGGCACAAAGCAAGAAATGAAGCTTACCCCATCAAGACTGGGACCGGGGCTGGCCTCCCATGCCCGCTGCCGCGCTTCTTCTTGGCCGGCCTCCCAGCCACCGCCGGGTCCGCCGTGTGATTCGGGGCCCAGGGTCGCAGCGCGACGCTGTCTTTTCCATGCGGGCGGCTCGGCGCCGCCCCGTGAGAAGACCCGGCTCCGCCCTCGTCGCCGCCTCCCCTGCCCAACGCCACTACACCAACAGTCGGCATCAGCACCGCCCGCAGCACGACACTATCAACTATTCAAATGAAGAAAGAAAGACACAAGACTTACCCGCACGATGCCCAGTGTCGGCGTCGGCCTCGGCCACCTCCTCCTCGCCAAGAGCCGCGAGCTCCTCTGGCGCCGCCGACGCCACCTGCGACGGAGCTCGGGCATAAGGATGTCGAATCGCATTGAGAAGAATCTCCCGCGTTGCGTTAGGGCGGATGAGAAGATGCGCGGCAGCAAAATAAGAAGACCAAACACTAACCTGTGGTGCCGGGTTCCCCTCGTTGTACGGCGCCTTGCCGAACCGCCAGTCCTCTCCAAGGTTGGCCTTGGAGATGTCGTTCACACCACGCGCGACCTGCTCCACGGATAGCCGCGTCGACCCCATGCGGTTAGGGTCCTGCAGGCCGATCATATCGCCGATGAGGCAAGAGCGCCTCTGAAGCGAAAGGACCCGACGGGTGATGAACGTGGCAAGGAGGTCGGTGCCGGTGAGCCCCTCCCGCGTCCTCATCACCATCACCCACTCGCAGAGATTGACGATCTCCTGCGATGGGCGCCGGAGCGAGTAGCCCTAGTTCCTCTTTGCCCGCGGCGGTGCGATGGTGAAGGGCGGAAGGTTGATGTGGTCCGCGCCCTGGTTGCGGACGTAGAAGAAAGAGTTCTGCCACTTCTTGGCAGAATCCTCCAGCGGGATCTTCGGGAAATCGGCCCCCGACCACTTCGAGATGACGGCGGCACCGCAGTCGGCGAACTCCCTAGCCGACGGGCCCTGCTACTTCAAGGAGAAGAAGCGTGCCCAGAGGTTGATCATGGGCTCGACCCCCAGGTATCCCTTGCAGAGCGTGACGAAGCCGGAAAGCTGCACGATGGTGCCGGCGCCGAGATGGTGTGGCTGGAGCCCGAAGAACTCCAAGAACGCGCGGAAGAAGGTGCTCGCCGGCAGCCCAAATCCGCGCTCGAAGTGCGTGAGGAAGACCACGCACTCCTGCTCCTCAGGCGGAGGCCTCTGCTCGCCGCGCGGCAGGCGAACGCCGACGTCCGTCTCCCGCGGCAGTCACCGCGACGCCCGGAGCCGGGTGATGTCATCGGCGGTGACGTTCGAGCCCATCCAGGAGCCCGACGGTAGCGACATGATCAGAAGAAGAGGAAGACGAAGATGGACGACGGAGGAAGCTCTGCTTGGAGCAGCGGGCGCTGCAGTGCGTCGGTTGCAAAGGGTAGGGCGAAAGCAGAGGGACAGGAGGGCGCGAGCGAGAATAATGTCCGCCGCCCCCTGCCCTCCCCCTGATTTATAGCCCCCGGTTCAAATGTGGGGCAGTTGGATCGCCTGCACGCACCCGTTCCACTACCCCGCAATAAGTGCGCACGTACACGCGCAGTAAATGATCAGGGAAGTGTAACCGGCCCCGAGACGCCGCAATAAATCTGCGCGCGTGGGCCAAGGGCACGCGGTGGTGGGCCCCGGCCCGTCGCCTGATCCCGTAACGCGCATGGCCTGTCAGGCCCCTCCGACTTCCGGGCACCATGTGGCGCCTGCGCGAAGCCCAAGGGATCGCCTCAAGATTCGACGGACTCCTCGGTTCTTGCTATGGCCGGGATGCCGCGATCCAGTTTCCGAGAAAACCAGCACACAGTGGGTGTTGCCGGACCCGGCACTCGCAGAATCCGCCTTGCTAAAGGGGGAAACTGCGAAGGCCCACTCTTCCGAAGACGGCGGACCTTCACAACTTCGGGGACTACTGTCAGGGGGGATGAACCCTGGGCAGGCAACGCAACCCGGATCCTTTCTAAAATAGCAGGACCCGCATCGCCCCACAAACCGGCACGCGCCTGGCCGGGTCGCTCGACCCGGCAGGGCCCGCGACCCGGCCAAACTCTCCGACCCGGCAAGGTACGTCGACCCGGCCTCAGCAACTGGCGAAAGACAACTCGAGCCGATGCAACCAAGGCTTCCTCAGCAAGCTAGCCCCACCCGTGGCGTCCACGGCAACCCAGCCACGGGTCAGCTCCCATCCCATCCAGGCCGTACGATGGGACGAGACATCAACCACCGATGACCAAGACAACAGTGTTTCCACCCATGCCTGTGGTCAGCCGGAGCGTGGCAACAGTGCCCCACACCTACCCGCTGACCAAGGTTGGCATGGCAACAGGGCTCCCGCCCTCACCGCTGACGACAGCAAGCGGCAGCCTGACGGAGAGCACTGTACACGACTCGACTCGGCCACGCCCTGACGATTGACACGACAGCGCACAGTTCCCCTAGGCACGCGGGGCCCGCACCTAGGGGAACCCAGCGAACCACAAGCCCTCAAGCGGGACCCAGCTAGGCGTCCCGGACACCGACAATACGGACCCACCGACTCGGCATATTACCATTGTAACCCCTGGTGGGTTGGTCTATAAAACCCCCCAGGAACCCGCGCCTACAAAAGGGGGGACATGTAATGCAAAGCTGCCTGTGAGAAACAGACAGAGCCAACGAGCATAGGACTAGCCACCCAACAGCATCACCGGGGAGAAGGAGCAGCCCAAGCCTTGGCCAGCTTCCTTCCTCCTCCATACAGCTCCAGGAGCGACATTGTACTATCGATCATCCAACTACACTCGGTAGGACTAGGGGTATTATCTCTCCGGAGAGCCCCGAACCTGGGTATGTCCGGCGTCCCGCGCCCTCTCATGCCAACCTCGCTTCTGGAGCCCACCAGTGCCCTCGAGCCTCCTCCTCTCTTTAGCTATCCCTTGGCATCTGTCGTGCGCCCACCACGACAGGGCTATTAAAGAACTCAACTATGATTTCAAACTTGCTGGTGAGAAGAGGTTATTTGATATTAGCTCACTTGACGAATGGAGAACCCAGGCATATGAGAATGCCAAGCTGTTTAAAGAAAAAGTTAAAAGATGGCATGACAAAAGGATACAAAAGCGTGAATTTAACATAGGTGATTATGTATTGTTGCTCAACTCCCATTTAAGTTTTTTTGCAGGAAATCTTCTCTCTAAATGGGAAGGTCCTTACGTTATCGAGGAGGTCTATCGTTCCAGTGCCATAAAAATCAACAACTTTGAAGGCACAAGTTCGAGGGTGGTGAACGGTCAAACAATCAAACATTATATCTCAAGTAATCCTATAAATGTTGAAACTAATATTATTGAAATTGTAACCCCGGAGGAATACATAAGGGACACTTTCCAGAACGTTTTAGACTCCGAAAAGGAATAGGTATGTGGTACGGTAAGTAAACCTACTCCAAAACAATTCTAATAGCAATTTTTCTCCGTTTTGGAATATTTAAGAAAATAGGAAAATAAGAAGTAGTCCGGGAAGGACACGAGGCGTCCACGAGGGTGGAGGGCGCGCCCCCTACCTAGTGGGCACCTCGTGTGCTCTCCGGACTCCGTTTGTCTTGCACGTTACTTCTTCTGGTCGATAAAAATTCATTATATAATCTCCCGAAGGTTTTGACCACCGTATCACGCAAATATCTTCTGTTTTCGTTTTGAGCTGTTTTTCTGACAGATCTAGAGCATCATGACATCACCCTCCTCCAACAATGAAGACAAGGATGCTTGGCTATTGAAGATAGAGCTGAAAAGAGAAGAACCGGAGGAGCTCAACAAGGATGAAGGGATCAAGAAGGCCATGGAGGATCAAGCTCCGGCGGCGAAAGAAGAAAACATCCCTCAACCTCTACCTAACCTCTTTACCCCAACTGAGATTGAATCTTTCAAGATGATTGAGTTAGCTTGCATACAAAACAAGTATCTCACACAGGAAAATATTTTGTTGAAGGATCATATCATCGCACTCAAGGGCATTATCTGCAAGTTGGAGGAGCTTTTACGCTCGATGTGCGATTATCCACCATCATCATCACCACCTTCATCACCTCCGAGGACATAATCACATGGGTATGTGCAGTCCCCTTGGCAACTGCCAAGCTTGGGGAGGTGCCCCAGTATCGTATCACCACCACACTCCTATCTTTACCATTTTTCTTAGTTCGATCCTTTTAGTAATATCTTGATCTAGTAGAATAAAGTTTTGGTATGATTTAGTTTTTGAGTTTTGCTTTGTGATCCCTCTATGTAATCGAGTTTGTGAGCTATATATAATAAAGATTAGTGTTGAGTCAAGGGCTTTGCTATCTTGCTATGATCATGAGAAAATAGAAAGAATAAAAAGAAATAGAAGAGTTCATATTGATCTTATGGATAGTAATGACTTCACACATAAAGAGTATGAGGCATAAAAGTTGTTGAGAGTTGGCAAACATAGTTTTGGTCATCATTGCAATTAATAGGAAGTAATAAAGAAAGAGAGGTTTTCACATATAAATATACTATCTTGGACATCTTTTATGATTGTGAGCACTCATTAAAGTATGACATGCTAAGAGTTGATGTTGGACAAGGAAGACAACGTAATGGGTTATGTTTTCTCACATCTCAGTTAAAGTATATTGTCATGGATCTTCCAACATGTTGAGCTTGCCTTTCCCCCTTTTGCTAGCCAAATTCCTTGCACCAAGTAGAGATACTGCTTGTGCTTCCAAATATCCTTAAACCCAGTTTTTGCCATCAGAGTCCACCATACCTACCTATGGATTGAGTAAAATCCTTCAAGTAAGTTGTCATGTTGCAAGCAATAAAAATTGCTCTCTAAATATGCATGACTTATTAGTGTGGAGAAAATAAGTTTTATACGATCGTGTGATATGGAAGTAATAAAAGCGACGGACTGCATAATAAAGGTTCATATCACAAGTGGCAATATAAAGTGAAGTTCTTTTGCATTAAGATATTGTGCATACAACCCTAAAAGCACATGACAACCTCTGCTTCCCTCTGCGAAGGGCCTATCTTTTACATTATGCAAGAGTCAAGGTGGTCTTCACCTTTCCGTTTTCATTTTATCCTTTGGCAAGCACCTCATGTTGGAAAGATCCTGGTATATATATCCAATTGGATGTAAGTTAGCATGAACTATTATTGTTAACATTACCCTTGAGGTAAAACATTGGGAGGCAACACTATAAGCCCCTATATTTTTGTGTCTGATTAAAACTCCATAACCATAAGTATTTCGTGAGTGTTAGCAATTGTGAAAGACTATATGATAGTTGAGTATGTGGACTTGCTGAAAAGCTCTATTCTTGACTCTTTCCGATGTTATGACAAATTGCAATTGCTTCAATGACTGAGATTATAGTTTGTTAGTTCTCAATGAAGTTTCTGAATCATACTTGACATTGTGAATAGATTGTTACTTGATCATAAGAAATCATATGACAAAATATATATATATGTTGCTGTTACAAGAATGATCATGATGCCCTCATGTCCGTATTTTATTTTTATCGACACCTCTATCTCTAAACATGTGGACATATTTTTCGATATCGGCTTCCGCTTGAGGACAAGCGAGGTCTAAGCTTGGGGGAGTTGATACGTCCATTTTGCATCATGCTTTTATATCGATATTTATTGCATTATGGGCTGCTATTACACGTTATGGCACAATACTTATGGCTATTCTCTCTTATTTTACAAGGTTTAACATGAAGGGGAGAATGCCGGCAGCCGGGATTCTGGGCTGGAAAAGGAGCAAATATTGGAAACCTATTATGCACAGCTCCAAAAGTCCTCAAACTCCACGAAAGTCATTTTTGGAATTAATAAGAATTATTGAGTGAAAGAAGTACCAGAGGGGGCCCACACCCTGGCCACGAGGGTGGGGGCGCGCCCCCTGCCTCGTGGGCCCCCTGGTGGCCCTCCGGTGCCCATCTTCTGCTATATGAAGTCTTTTACCCTGGAAAAAATCATAAGCAAGCTCACGGGACGAAACTCCACCGCCACGAGGCGGAACCAATCTAGGGCTCCGGCGGAGCTGTTCTACCAGGGAAACTTCCCTCCGGGAGGGGGAAATCATCACCATCGTCATCACCAACGATCCTATCATCGGGAGGGGGTCAATCTCCATTAACATCTTCACCAGCACCATCTCCTCTCAAACCCTAGTTCATCTCTTGTATCCAATCTTTGTACCCAAACCTCAGATTGGTACCTGTGGGTTGCTAGTAGTGTTGATTACTCCTTATAGTTGATGCTAGTCGGTTTATCCGGTGGAAGATCATTTGTTCAGATCATTAATGCATATTAATGCCCCTCTGATCATCAACATGAATGTACTTTGTGAGTGGTTACGTTTGTTCCTGAGGACATGGGTGAAGTCTTGCATGTGAATTTGGTATCCATTCGATATTTTGATCAGATGTATGTTGTCTCTCCTCTAGTGGTGTTATGTGAACGTCGACTACATAAAACTTCACCATTATTTGGGCCTAGAGGAAGGCATTGGGAAGTAATAAGTAGATGATGGGTTGCTAGAGTGATAGAAGCTTAAACCCTAGTTTATAAGTTGCTTCGTAAGGGGCTGATTTGGATCCACTAGTTTCATGCTATGGTTAGGTTTACCGTAATACTTCTTTTGTAGTTGCGGATGCTTGCAATAGGGGTTAATCATAAGTGGGATGCTTGTCCAAGAAAGGACAGCACCCAAGCACCGGTCTACCCACATATAAAATTATCAAAGTAACGAACGTGAATCATATGAGTGTGATGAAAACTAGCTTGACGATAATTTCCATGTGTCCTCGGGAGCGCTTTTCTCATTATAAGAACTAGCGGTGTTGCCCGCGCATTTGCACGGCTAGAACTTTTGTTTTCCATTATAAACCTATCAAATCTACAAATGTTGTGGAAATTTTCTAAAATATTCTATAAAAAATGTTAGAGCTTTTTTACTTTTGATTTCTACCATTTTATTTTGCATCTAAGTGTAGTTTTGAGAAAAATAAAATGATTCATCACATATTGACATGAAATGGTTGTTTCTTTTTGGGTAAAATATTTTGTATCGTTCTCTCATGTCTTATAGTTATAATTGATATTATGTTTACCATAAGTATTTTCCCTTGTGTCAAAAATTAATTGAATTTATCTTTGTCATCGCTATGACACTAAAATTTCATCTAAACCATAGAAAAATATAAAGATACAAACATATGTCTCGAGGAAACATGATAAAAATTAAGTTGGTATTCCATGTCCAAATGTATTATTTTTTGCCAACACATTCATCCGTCATTCGCAACATCCAAGCAAAACCATATAATGACTTAACAATCTTCATATTTCTCTCTCCTACTTCTCTTCATCGGTCGATATTTCAGCCCTAGACAAATGTTATAATTGGTATATTATTTAAGATCTCTAGGAAATGATTGTAGTTGGAATGTGCATCTTGAGTTAATACGATCAAAGTCTTGCAAAATTCTTTTTGTTGAATGTATTATTATTGCTAAGGAAGTCATCTTGTGATAGATATTCACCAATGGCATGTTGCTATTGTCCTACCACCAGAAACCATTCACTGAAAATTAAATGCCTAATCATTATGTCTTCTTATTCTATGCCTACGTGTCACAACTGTGTGTGTGGCATTGTGGTTTCCTGATAATACTATTCTATGCCTCTCGATCTTCCACAGGTGCTTCCAGACGGATGTGATAATACTATTTTACTTGAATTGTCTATGTAGCTTAACAATCAAAGATTGAGTATAACTATTTCTGTATGTTCCTAAAAGCATGTGATTAAATTGTTCCATTTTTTAAAATTTCGTCGGAGGTTCTGTTTTGTGTCCATAATGCTATGCAATGACATATATTTTATAGGCTAGGAATGGATTACTAATTTACTTGTATGTTCAACTTTACAGGTTATATGTTATATTATTGCTAAATTCATATAATAAAAACTGATTTACCAGTTTATTTTTATTTATTATTTTAAACTTCACATATAGGTCAAGTTGTATGTCCATCTAATAAGATAAGTTTCTAATATTACTATTTTGAAAAAATCGACTTAAATCTTGATCAACCATGATTAATTGTGCATATGTAGATTTTAGGATAGAATGAAATATTAGTTTGCTTCTCTATTTATTTGCATGACTCCAATATGTCAAACGTGGTTGCCATGTCTAGGCTGTTCTGACGAGTTTCTATTATTGGTTGGCTTTGCTGAGTTTGTATGCCCATCCATCAGACGCATGTAAACATATGTGGCTATCACTCGTGCATGGATAAGTAGTATATGCCTACAAATAGAGAAGATCAGGCAAAGAGGCCGAGTTGGACCCGACGAAGATAGGCTAGCGTGAAGAACCGGCGTGTGGGCAGCAGCAGCCCGCAAGAGAAGCGGTTTGGTACTCCCTCCATTTCTTTTTAGTCTGTATATAAGGTTTGCTCAAAGTTAAGCTTTACATAGTTTGACTAACTTCATATTAAAAAATATCAACATTCACAATATGAAATCAACATTTTCAGATGCATCATAAAATGTATTTTCATATTATATAGTTTAAGTATTGTAGATGTTCATATTTTTTAATATAAATTTGGTCAAACTTTGTGTAGTTTGACTTTGACCAAAACTTATATGCGGAATAAAAAAACGGAAGGAGTACTACATGGGCGAACTTAAGCGGAGTGGTCTAGTTGTGCGTGCATCCATCTATCATCATGTCGGCGTCGCCGTCAAGGCGACCAGTCGCTAGCTGCTGGGTGCCACCTTTTCGGGGAGAAGCCAAACAAAACAGTGCTTTTTTTTACTTCTTCGGCCAAGACCAGGATTATAGTTTGTGCTGCCTGGAGACCAGGCCTGCCTATGCAGTCCTATGCTTCTTCTTTTTAATGCTTATATATTGGTTTTGTGCACATTAATTGTAGACTGCTTATAGGGATAGGTTGTGCGTATGTGCGTTGTGACACCCCGAAAATTTAACCATGTTTTGTTTATTAAAATTTTGCCAGGAAACTTAAACTTTTATTTTCTGGATTTCCTTTTGATTTCAGAATCATTCTTTTCTTTATTATTATGGAGTTTTTACCCCAAATGATAACTTTTCAATTGTTATTGGACTTGTTTACCCTCTCAAGAAAAACATTTCTATTATCAGTGGATTTATTTGCATAATTATTGCTCTCTGAGCTTTGTTCCTTAAAATGATTTTTCATTAGTTTTGGAGCTCTATTTGAACTGCAACCATTTGATAAATTTATTTAAAATTTCAACCAAAAATTGGAGATGTCATGTGATGTTTTTAAATCACTTTTATGCATAAATATCTTTTGTTCATTGGAGATTTTGAGCTCTACACCAAGTTTTCAAATCTGGTCCAGTGGGCAATTTTGCACTACAACCTATTTAAATATTTCTTTAAAACTTCTACCAAAATTACGAGATGTCAGTAGGAGCATATTATTCATCTTTATGAAAAAACCTAGTAATGTCCTTTGAAAAATTTGAGTGAATCAACCTCATTTTCATTCTGGTCCAACTTGATGATTTGTACTGCAACCATATTTTTGCTTGCTCTTTTTTCCTTGATTCTTTCTCTCGCTTGTAGACCACCCTGCAAAACCTCTAAGTCCAGGAGAGTGGACCCATTGGAGGATCTTTAGTACATGCAATGATGCCATTTACCTTCTGTCCAGAACTGAGGTTTTGCAAAACTTGCACTAGCAAGTTTCTGATTTTGCCCAAATGACCTTACCACCCTCTTTTGCATCTAAAGAGACACTAGTCTGGAGAGTTTGACCACCCCAATAAATGCCTAAGTGCCCTTGGCATTTTGTCAAACACCTTATGGGCATGATCTGTTTTGACATAGTTTCTCGTTTGTACAATGGACCTACTTGTTTTGCCTAACCACCATGTCTACTAAGCCTCTAGACTACCCTAACCTAATCCTGTTAAACCCCAGATCCATCCTAGCCTCCTAGCAAGCCCTGGCTTTTCGTCGAACACCTCGTGGGCATGCTTTGGGCGCGGCCAGAGCGCGCGTTTTGCACGTGCGTGCACCCGAGCTGCCGCGTTCGCTCGCCCCGCGCCCCTGGCCTTTGCTCCCCTGCAGAACCACCCTCGGCCTCAGCCACTCACCAGAACACACCAGCTCGTCCCTGGGGCCGCACAACGCCGTCGTTAGGTCAGCCACAACGGCTAGCGGCCGGCCACAGTGGGCTCCTGCCTCGGTCGGCGCCGCCCGAGCCACACCCGCACGCCAGCTCGCCCTCTTGAGCAGTAGGGAGCTCGTCAGGATGCGGCGGCCAGCTCCACGTCGCCTTGCTAGCTACATTGACACGGTTCGCCGGCGTCCTTATCCACCGCCGCGGAACCGACCTCATTGCACTATAAAAGGAGGCCCCCGAGCTCATCCGAGCACTCAGGCGACCTCAGGCCACCCCCATAGCGCCCCCCACAGCCAGCCATCATCGGGGAAACGCCTTCTCCCCCGTCTCCGGCCGGTTCGGCAGCCGCCACACTCCGGTCCGTTTCGTCGCAACCAAAGCCCCTCCCGTCCATCTAGCGCCACCACCCGACTCCACGTGATCGTGCGGAGCCGCCCATCACCTCAGCCCCGACCGGGAGCCACCATAGCCCAGACCCCCAATCCCTCCCGAAGCCATCTCCGCCGCAAAGCTCGCCGCCGGCGACTCCCTCCGTCCCCGCCGGCCAGTCGACCACCCGGAGGACCGCCCTGGTCCAGCGGGTCTATCCCTGTCCTTGGATCCCCGTGGGGAGCCGCCGTTCGTTGGCGGCGATTGCCGGAAGCCCCGCCCCGCTCGGACAGAGGAGGAAGAAGAGCGCGGGCGACTGGTCAAACCTGACCAGTGGGCCCAAGGGACCCACTGTCAGTGACCCAGCGCCGGTCCACGCAGGCGTAAGTGGAGGCGTATTCCCAGAGTACGTCTTCGACGTGTATCTATTCGAATCGTTTTCTTTTCTTTTTCTGTTTTATTTAAAACCAGAAATTTGACCAAACTTTGACTGGCTATATCTTTTTAAATAAAACTCCAAATGAGTTGATTCTTTTTCCTACCTCTCTCAAATTTAGTCTAGTTTATTTTACGATTTATTTGAAAAAAATCCAGACAACCTTTTTTGCACTGTTTTGAAACTATGTGTTAATTTGAATAATTTCAAAATTAGGTTTTTGAAGAAGAAGTCAACTTTCAAAAGGCACACCCCACTTGCATACTCTTGAAGGCAAGCATTCTGAACCCTGGCATAATATTTTTGTGGGTTGGTTAACACGATTATAACACCACCTTAATACGGAGATCTCGTTATTTTATGTGGTGATACGATCATTTGCATGAATGCATATTGGAGACTTCCTTGCTGTTGGAAGTGGATATACTTGTGATGGTAATCATCCTCGTATGCCTTGCATGTATGCCGGAAAGAAATTCGGGAAAGCCTCTGCCTTGGGTAGGCTTGAGCTTGTCTCCGGTCTTCGTCGGGACGGTTATGTCCGGTATGGCATTGTAAGGTATAATGAGTGGTGATTCTGTTGGTTGAAATATTTTGGTTATACATATCATGCAGGGAATTTTTGAACCTCCTGAGTCGACCGTAGATCGAGTCTTATTCTAGTAACCCCCATGCTTGTTTCGTACTACCACTTGTCCCTGCCACGGTGGGGTACGGTTCAGTAAGTTGTCAACTCCTTTCTTGGCACACACCATACAGAGAGGCCATGGTGGAAGATACCGGCTGCATCCGGTAGGCAGGCCACCTAGTCCGGGGGCATGGGTGTTTCCGGTTGGGAACGAGAGGGGGGCACCCCTTAGAGCGCGCGATATAAATTTGATCCCATGCTATTCGAGGTTGTAGCCTCCCCACTTAGAGTTTTGCTTGACAGGTGTCGTGGGTGCTTCCAGACACCGGTAAGTTAAGCTGGTGTGTGCAAGTCAGGTGTGTTTTTAATTAAAAGACCGTAGACGGAATTAGTCCCGATGGACTGAAGGAATCCGTTACTCGTGGGTAAAGAGTACACCCTCTGCAGAGATTAAATCTATTCGAATAGCCGTGTCCATGGGTAAGGACCACAGTCTGGGTTGGGTCAAGTGTCGGTCTTAGTGTCGGTCTTCGGAGGAGAAACCACTGAACCAGAACATGGATCATGACCTGTGACTTATGATGATTGTGATCATTATTGTTATGGACTAACACTTTATATTGTTGGATTTATTGAGTATCCCTGGGAAGGTTCTACCTCCTGAATATTCACTGTGATTATTTTTCTTACAAGCCCTTATGTGGTGTTGCTCAGACGCTCGACTGTGGCATGCTTGTTATTTACTTTATAAGCCCTTTATGTGGCGTTGCTCAAACGCCCGACTGTGGCATGCTTGTTATTTACTTTATAAGCCCTTTATGTGGTGTCGCTCAGACGCCCGACTGTGGTATGTTTGTTATTTACTTTATAAGCCCTTTATGTGGTGTCGCTCAGACGCCCGACTGAGGCATGCTCGTTATTTACTATCCTTTCGAGACGTCGCTTCAGACATCCAACCGGTGCATTTTATTACTACTCTGTTATTACATATTCATGTTGCATATTAATAACCTGCTTGCATGCATCAGGGATTTTATTTTTATGACTGACGTTGTGATCATAGAATGTTTTCAGAGCATGATTATCATTTGTTATATTATACCCGTGTTCATAATGTTTGCGAGTACATTCAAAGTACTCACTGGCTTGTCCCTGGCTATTGTCTTAGCCAGATTTCTTGCGTGGAGAGGAGCGTTGCGATGACAGCCTCGGAATCTAAGCAACGGTGATAGCAGCCTCGCGAAGATAGGAGTTAACCTGGTCAGCAGTTCCTGTGGGAAATGGAGTCCCATAAACACTGATGTTCCACAAACTGCTTTCTCCATCAACCATCAGAAACCATTTTTTGTGCTCATAGGCCAGAATGGTCTTGTACTACATATTTTGTATTTTGCTTGGAATTTCTGTATCAAGTTGGTGCCTCATCAGCTAATAGTAATCCTGGGGCTGGTGAGCACAAGAGCCATTTTCTGAAAATTAATATCCCGAAAATCCAGTCCTGACATGCGTTCATAGGGGTGAGTGTATGCGCGGGTATATGAGCGATTGTGTCTGTACAGATGTACAAAAAATAATTATAGACTCCGGTTTACGTGCTAATGCTCGACTTACTTTTTCCTGAGAAGAAAAATGCTCAACTTAGTTGTATGTGATTGATATTGTGTGTAGCTTTCTCATTTTTTTAGTCTCAACCGTTTGAACTGTAATCAACGAATAATATATTTACCTATGTAAATAAATCAGGTGGCTTGTGTGATACTTGCATGGTATTACCTAGCCTTATCTAATCTTCCCTCACCTGCCTAATCACACACCATGTTTCATTAGGTAGGATATTTAAATTTATAGGAAATCTTATAATCAATTTTCATTATGTGTCAAAATACTTGCCAATTGTGTGTCATATTTATATAGCGTAGGATGTAATATGATATCTATTAATTTAGTTATAAAATTCATCTCATAAAACATATCGTTCTAATTTTCCACTGTGAGCTGCCCATACGTCTTCCTCCTATTACTATTCTTTTTTGCTTTTATCCCCCTACAATAATTAAAATAATTTTTGGCCTGTATCATTTTCTGTCCAAAAAATCATTTCGCCCAATGCTTAGACCGTTGTACTCATAGATATGTGAAAGAAAATTGTTTTCTACCATAGATGTGTAAAAAAAAGACTTTGTTCCTGACCATACAAAGCTGCATGATACAGTGCGTGTCCTTCAATTTATTTAAGCAGTATGACTCTCATCTATTTTTAACGTGTTGGAATTGGACTCTTGTCTAGGCCGGCTGGAACGTGGGAACGTGTGTTACATAGCCGGTGTTTTCTTTATTAACAGGCGTGTATTCTAAGCCGTGTAAGACCTGGGCACCAAATCATTACGGCTAGTTGGATGCTTATGGGACACGGAGACGTGCATCTTTCAACCAAATCACAACTGTTATTTTCAGTCTTTTTTCTAATGTTACATCTTAACCATTTGTTTTCTATTGTTTTAATAATATAATAGATTTTTTCAGGTTTGTCCTTTGCTACAAAAAGAATTGGGCCATCTTGCTGCACTTTATTTCGTTTCATTGCTTGTTACTCATTACAAATTATTTTATCACAAACTATCTATTATCTACAATTTCAGTGCTTGCAGAGAATACCTTACTGAAAACCGCTTGTCATTTCCTTCTGTTTCTCGTTAGGTTCGACACTCTTACTTACCGAAAGGACTACGATAGATCCCCTATACTTGTGGGTCATCAGCGGGGGCTGCTACGTCTTGAGCTTGCTTTGGTTTTCCTTGAAGGGGAAAGGGTGATGCAGCAATAGTAGCGTAAGTATTTCCCTCAGTTTTTGAGAACCAAGATATCAATCCAGTAGGAGGCTCCTCAAAAGTCTCACGCACCTACACAAAGAAACAACGAACTCGCAACCAACGCAATGAAGGGGTTGTCAATCCCTTCACGACCACTTGCGAAAGTGAGATCTGATAGAGATAGTATGATAAGATAAATATATTTTTGGTATTTTATAATATAGATTGGAAAAGTAAAGATGCAAATAAAAGTAGATTGAAAGCTTATATGATAAAAGATAGACCCGTGGGCCATATGTTTCACTAGTGGCTTCTCTCAAGATAGCATAAGTATTACGGTGGGTGAACAAATTAGTGTCGAGCAATTGATAGAAAAACGAATAATTATGAGATTATCTAGGCATGATCATGTATATAGGAATCACGTCCGTGACAAGTAGACCGACTTCTGCCTGCATCTACTACTATTACTCCACACATCGACCACTATCCAGCATGCATCTAGAGTATTAAGTTCATAAGAACAGAGTAACGCATTAAGAAAGATGACATGAAGTAGAGCGATAAACTCATGCAATATGGTATAAACTCCATCTTTTTATCCTCGATGGCAACAATATAATACGTGCCTTGCAACCCCTATTGTCACTGGGTAAGGACACAGCAAGATTGAACCCAAAGCTAAGCACTTCTCCCATTGCAAGAAAGATCAATCTAGTGGGCCAAACCAAACTAATAATTCGAAGAGACTTGCAAAGATAACTCAATCATACATAAAAGAATTTAGAGAAGATTCTAATATTTCTCATAGATAAACTTGGTAATAAACCCACAATTCATCGGATCTCGACAAACACACCGCAAAAAGGGTTACATCGAATAGATCTCCACAAGAGAGGGGGGAACATGGTATTGAGATCCAAAAATAGAGAAGAAGTCATCTAGCTAATAACTATGGACCCAAAGGTCTATAGTAAACTACTCACAACTCATCGGAAGGGCTATGGTGTTGATGTAGAAGCCCTCACTACTAGGGAAAAGCCTATACACAGAATCTTACTAGCAGCGCTCCTCAAAATACGACGCTACTGCTATTTAGCAGCAGCGCATGATAGCAAAACGCGCTGCTGAAACGCAAATAGCAGTAGCGCGTCCACACCAAACCGCGCTACTGCTCTAATTGCCATGACCTCGCCCCCTAGCTAGTTATAGTAGTAGCGCCCTATACTGAACCGCGCTACTGCTATAGAAGTTAGCAGCAGCGCGCTTCGAAGAAAATCGCTACTGCTAAGATCAGCCCACAAGTTTAGTCCCACCTCGCTCCGCGAACAGGGTGTTTACCACCTTAAATATGTTACTTCTGAAACTATCACAACCAGTTGGTCTTCACTGAACTCTATGTGTAAAATTTCTGGTTGCAATATGAGTCCTCTCCGGTTCCTACCGGAGAGGACTCATATTGACAATTCAGATTGTACACAAAGAGGTCATTGATGGCCAATGTATTTTTGCATTGACGTATTTTTGTATACTTACACTTAGCAGTAGCAGTTTATCTACAAAGCGCTACTGGTAGTCGAACATAGCGGTAGCGCGTAACAATGCACAGCGCTACTGCTATTCAGATTAGCTGTAGTGCGTTTTGGCAAACGCGCTACAACTATCCCTACCTTATCCCCATGCCCACGACCGACCCTCTCTCTCACTCACACTCTCACTCTCGCTCGCGCGCCGATAACCGTCGGTGTGCGTCGCCGCCGCCGCCGCCTTCGTCCGTCCGCCACCGAGGTACTCCCCTCCTTCCGTCCCTCCTCCCTCCTCCTCGCACATCCTCCCTCCGCCTGCGGCCGCCCCTCCCTCCCCCGCCGCCGCCCTCCTCCTTCCGCATGTGGCCGCCCCTCCTCCCTTCTCTGTCGGTAGCCCTCCTCCCACCGCCCTCGACCTCACCGCCGCCACCCGAGCCCACCCAGCACCGCCGCCTCCCGATCCCGATCCCGCCCTCGCCGCCCCTACCTCTTCGTCGCCCCCCACCCCCTTTCTCTCTTCTTAGTTAGTAGATGTTAATTTAGGGTTCATAGATAATGATTTTTAGTAGTAGTAGATGTTAATTACTAGTAGTGATGGTACTAGTTAACTAGGGCAGTATGATTAATAGTAGTTGTAGTTGAACTACTTTAGTAAGTAAATTAATAAACTAGTTGAACTAGTTGAATTAATAGAACTAATGTATTTTTAGTAAGATAATTAATATGACTAGTTGAACTACTTTATTTTTAGAAAGAACTAGTTTTTTTCTATTTATAGTAAGTTTATATTTAGTAAGAACTAGTTGAATTAATAAAACTAGTTGAACATGTCATATTTGTTGTTATTTTTTAGTTTAAGCAATTATTCGGGATGTATTAGTGATAACTTATACGGTTTCAAGTGACCGCCGTCGTCCCCGTCACCGACCCCCTCCGACATCCCCGCCGTCGTCCCCGTCACCGACCCCCTCCGACATCGAGGTGAGACCAGCCAAATATCCATGTATATCTTGTGTTGCTCAAATAGGATATGTGGTTGCCAAAGTGGCCGTTCATATTTAGTTTACACCTCCGAGTGGCCTATGTTTTGCTGGAGTGTTGATTAATTTTTGTTCCGGCAAATTTCAGGCGCTCGATATGTCCTTTTTTAGCAAAGGTCATGCCGGATTTTTCCATGAATTCTGGCATGACTTGTGCTAGAATATGTAGGAAATATCGAGTGGCCTGGATTTTCTCGAAAAATAATGATCTAATTTAGGTTTTTTAGTACATATATTTAATTGTACAAGTTTAATCTTTGAATTATGAACGTAGGAAATGTCGTACTCGGACGACGACAGTCTCTCAGGGGAGTGCAGCTGGTGCGACGATGATCGAGGTATGTGCGACAGGTTCGTTGAGCTGGACGAAGATCGGCGCTTCAGCATTAAGCTCGAGGAGACCTTCGATGTTGAAACGGTACGCAACAACGACAAGTGTTTTTCGTAATTAAGCATGACTTCAACTATTTCAACGTCTAATTTTCATCTTTTACAATTCGACTAGCTTATTTCATGCCATGCAAGACGCTATGTCTTGGAGAGGATGGGTTTTGAAGACCATGAAAATTTTGAAACAAAGAAAATACACCTAAGGACCCATCATGATATGGATTTTGAAGTAAATTTGTGCAATGCTCAGAGCGTAACCCATTTTGGTTGCCAAAATTGGGAAGCACTTTGCAAAATGTATGGTTTTTATGAGGGTATGATTGTCACCATGGATCTTGGTGATCCTGACATCGAGCAAGACAATATGGATATTTGGGTCCTTCTTGATACGCTTCCGATTGTACCGCTATGTGAGTTTCTCAAACATAGTTATTAACTAATTTATATTGTTTATTTCAAAATAGTTGACAGCTTATTTCCATTGATAGCTTATTTTGATTCTTCAAAGACTGTGCGGAAGATGGTAGACAAAACCCACTACACCGATGGCTCCGAATTAACTTATAAGGAGAAAAATCATCTGATCGCATTTTGTACTCTTCTTGAGGATTACAATAACTATTATCAAACTCCTCCAAATTATGGTGAATACGTGCCACTAGTGCACGTGTTGAACCACGGTAACTTCTCTGGAGATACCCTGGTAAGATTTTTCACTATTACGACATCCGTGCATATTTTGCATACTTCTAAAACTAGTACATCGTTGCTAACTATGAAGTTATTACTATGTTTCTCAACAGAAACTCCCGATGGATTTTGTGCCTCATCTGATGTATCTGAATGGTCGCCTTACAGTTCTGAACATACTGCCAGGTAAATCTAGGGAGCTCACCTGTGCATATCGGATTTCTAAAACCGGTGAGCACATGTTCATCAAAGAATGGAAGAAATGTATGGACATTCGCAAGGAGGTTCTTGGAAGTAACATTCAGCGAAAGGCAAGAATTGGAGACAGGCTAATCTCCATTCTCCATAATGGAGAGTCAGGGGCTATCTTGTTTTTTGCTATTTTACCTTAGAAAATGTAGTAGGTCTTAATCGAATGTAGTAGGTCCTATGAGGTACAATATGTTTATTATGTGGTAATGTGTTAGAGTTGATAATGAGGGTACTTGTGATTACGACTAGTGACCAATTTGCTATGTGATGTCATTGATGAAAACAATGATCTTGAGGAGGTGTTATATGACAATGATGTATTATGATGATAAGTTGTTAATGATATGATGATTATGATGATATTATTATATCATTGGGTGAAAGAACCGCAAATTAGTTTCAAGTGGATCGACATCCACTTGAAACTAGTCCACGGTTCTTTCACCCCATGATGTAATAACTCATTATGATGTAAAAACAATCTCTAAATTCCTGTTGTATGAAAACTTGTGTAAAGGTGTATGAACACAACATGAAATAAAAAAGAAATAAAATACTAAATAATAGTAGTAGCACGGGCAAGGGGAAGTGCTACTACTAATTACCAGTAGCGCTCCTCTGGAGAAGCGCTACTACTAAGTCAATTTAGCAGTAGCGTGGGTCTAGGCACACTACTGCTAAGATTTAGCTGTAGTGCCTTATCAGTAGCACTCGGGCCCGCGCTACTGATAGGCCTAAAACCTGCGCTGCTGCTAGGCCTTTCCCTAGTAGTGCCTCCGTGGTTGATTCCCCCTCCGACGGAGCGCCGGCGAAGGCTTCAAGATGGGATCTCGCAGATACAGAAGGTTACGGCGGTGGAAATTGTTTTTGTTGGCTCCCTGGATGTTTTCGGGGTACGTGGGTATATATAGGAGGGAGAAGTAGGTCGGTAGCCGCCCGAGGGGCCCACGAGATAGGGGGCGCCCTGTAGGGGTGGGCATGCCCTCCACCCTCGTGGCCACCTTGGCTGCTTCTTGGCTTGCACTCCAAGTCCTCTAGATCACGTTTGTTCCAAAAATCATGCTCCCGAAGGTTTCATTCCGTTTGGACTCCATTTGATATTCCGTTTCTTCGCAATACTGAAATAGGCAAAAAACAGCAATACGGGCTGGGCCTCCGGTTAGTAGGTTAGTCCCAAAAATGATATAAATGTGTAAAGTAAAGCCCATAAACATCCTAAACGGGTAATATAATAGCATGGAACAATCAAAAATTATAGATACGTTGGAGACGTATCAAGCATCCCCAAGCTTAATTCCTGCTCGTCCTCGAGTAGGTAAATGATAAAAACAGAATTTTTTGATGTGGAATGCTATCTAGCATAATTCTCAATGTAATTTTCTTTATTGTGGCATGAATGTTCAGATCCAAATGATTCAAAATAAAAGTTTATATTGACATAAGAAATAGTAATATTTCAAGCATACTAATAAAAGCAATCATGTCTTCTCAAAATAACATGGCTAAAGAAAGTTCATCCCTACAAAATCATATAGTTAGGCTATGCTTCATTTTCATCACACAAAAATGTTCCCAAATTCTACACCCCCGATGACAAGCCAAGAAATTGTTTCGTACTTAAATAATCTCAAACTTTTTCAACTTTCACGCAATACATGAGCGTGAGCCATGGATATAGCACTATGGGTGGAATGGAATATGATGATGGGGATTGTGTGGAGAAGACAAAAAAGGAGAAAGTCTCACATTGACGAGGATAATCAACGGGCTATGGATATGCCCATCAATTGATGTCAACATGAGGAGTAGGGATTGCCATGCAACGGATGCACTAGATCTATAAATGAATGAAAGCTCAACAAACGAGACTAAGTGGGTGTGCATCCGACTTGCTTGCTCATGAAGACCTAGGGCATTTTGAGGAAGCCCATCGTAGGAATATACAAGCCAAGTTCTATAATGAAAAATTCCCACTAGTATATGAAAGTGACAACATATGAGACTCGCTATATGAAGAACATGGTGCTACTTTGAAGCACAAGTGTGGAAAAAGAGATAGTAACATTGCCCCTTTTTATTTATTTTCTTTATTTTCTTTTTTTTCTTTTTTTTCCTTTTCTTTTTTTCTTTTGGGCCTTTCTTTTTTTCTTTTGGCCTTTCTTCTCTTTTTTTCTTTGGCCTTTCTTTTTTTCTTTTGTCCTTTCTTTTTTTCTTTTTGGGGACAATGCTCTAATAATGATGATCATCACACTTTTATTGATTTACAAAATATGAATTACAACTCAAAACTAGAACAAGATATGACTCTATATGAATGCCTCCGGGATGGTGCTATGAATCAAGAGTGACATGTATGAAAAATTATGCATGGTGGCTTTTCCACAAATACAATGTCAACTACATGATCATGCAATGGCAATATGACAATAGTAATGTGTGTCATGATGATAAACGGAACGGTGGAAAGTTGCATGGCAATATATCTCGGAATGGCTATGGAAATGCCATAATATGTAGGTATGGTGGCTGTTTTGAGGAAGATATAAGGAGGTTTATGTGTGATAGAGCATATCATATCACGGGGTTTGGATGCACCGGCGAAGTTTGCACCAACTCTCAAGGTGAGAAAGGGCAATGCACGTTACCGAAGAGGCTAGCAATGATGGAAAGGTAAAAGTGTGTATAATCCATGGACTCAACATTAGTCAAAAGAACTCATATACTTATTGCAAAAATTTAGAAGTCATCAAAACCCAAGCACTATGCGCATGCTCCTAGAGGGATAGATTGGTAGGAAAAGACCATCACTCGTCCCCGACCGCCATTCATAAGGATGCACAATCCAAGGACACTTCATGTTTCAAATTTGTTACACAACTTTAACCATACGTGCATGCTATGGGACTTGCTAACTTAAACACAAGCATTCTTTAAATTCATAATCACCCAACTAGCATGACTTTAATATCACTACCTCCATATCTCAAAACAATTATCAAGTATCAAATTGATCATCGCAGCCAATTCACTTCCTATGATAGTTTTTATTATACCCGACTTGGATGCCTACCATTCTAGGACCAATTTTATAATCATAGAAAATACCATGCTGTTCTAATAAACCCTCAAAATAATATAAGTGAAGCATGAGAGACTAACAATTTCTACAAAATTAAGCCACCGCCGTGCTCTAAAAGATATAAGTGAAGTACTAGAGCAAAAACTATCTAGCTCAAAAGATATGAGTGAAGCAGATAGAGTATTCTAATAAATTTCAATCAAGTGGGATTCTCCCAAAAGGCGTGTACATCAAGGATGATTGTGGTAAACTAAAAAGCAAATACTAATATCATACACGACGCTCCAAGCAAAACACATATCATGTGGTGAATAAAAATATAGCTCCAAGTAAAGTTACCAATGAACGAAGACGAAAGAGGGGATGCCTTCCGGGGGCATCCCCAAGCTTAGGCTTTTGGCTACTCTTGAATATCTTGGGGTGCCATGGGCATCCCCAAGCTTAGGCTTTTGCCACTCCTTATTCCATAGTCCATCAAATCTTTACCCAAAACTTGAAAACTTCACAACACAAAGCAAAACAAGAAATCTCATAAGCTCCGTTAGTGAAAGAAAGAAAAACCACCACATAAGGTACTGTAATGAACTCATTCTTTATTTATATTGGTGTTAAACCTACTGTATTTAAAGTTCTCTATGGTTCATACCACTTAATACTAGCCATAGATGCATTAAAATAAGCAAACAACACACGAAAAACAGAATCTGTCAAAAACAGAACAGTCTGTAGCAATCTGTAACTAATGCAAACTTATGGAACTCTAAAACTCCTACCAAAATAGGAAGTCCTGGAAAATTTGTCTATTGATCTACGGCAAAAAGAATCAACACAAAATCACGTTACTATGATTTAACAAAACTAATTTAGTGCGCGCAAAGTTTTTGTTTTTCAGCAGAATCAAATTAACTATCACCATAGGTTATCCTATAGGTTCTACTTGTCACAAACACTAATTAAAATATAAAAACACATCTAAACAGAAGGTAGATGCAAAATTTATTACTAAACAGAAACAAAAACAAAAAACACAAATAAAATTGGGTTGCCTCCCAACTAGCGCTATCGTTTAACGCCCCTAGCTAGGCATAAAAGCGAAGATAGATCGAAGTAGTGCCATCTTTGGCACTCAATTCATAAGTAGCTCGCATCATAGATTCATAAGGTAATTTAATTTTCTTTCTTGGAAAGTGCTCCATGCCCTTCCTTAATGGAAATTGGAATCTAATATTCCCTTCCTTCATATCAATAATCACGCCAATCGTTCTAAGGAAAGGTCTGCCAAGAATAATATGGCAAGAAAGATTGCAATCTATATCAAGAACGATAACATCTACGGGCACCAAATTTCTATTTGCAACAATGAGAACATCATTGATCCTTCCCATTGGCTTTTTAATGGTGGAATCCGCAAGGTGCAAATTTAAAGAGCAATCATCAAGATCATGGAAACCTAGAATATCACATAAAGTTTTTGGAATCGTGGAAACACTAGCACCCAACTCACACAAAGCATAACACTCATGATATTTAATTTTAATCTTTATAGTAAGTTCCCACTCATCATTAAGTTTTCTAGGTATAGAAACTTCCAAATTAAGTTTTTCATCATAAGATTGCATCAAGGCATCAACGATATGTTTGGTAAAAGCTTTATTTTGACTATAAGCATGAGGAGAATTAACAACGGATTGCAACAAGGTAATACAACCTTCTAAAGAACATTTATCATAATCAAATTCCTTGAAATCCGAGATCGTGGGTTCAATGCTATTTAAAGTCATGACCTCTCCAATCCCACTTTTACCAAATTTAGCATCAAGATCTAAAAACCCGAATTATTGGGACGCCTTCTAACTAAAGTTGACTCGTCTCCAGTCCCATTATTATTAAGATTCATATTGCAAAACAAAGATCTAATAGGGGACACATCAATAACTTTAAGATCTTCATCATTGTTTTCACCTAATTTTTCTGGTTTGGCAGCCATCTTATTGACTAAGGTAGCTTGCTTATCAGAAATTTGGGCTATAGAATTTTCAAGCCGGGTAATTTGAGAGTTCAAACCATAAAATTCTTTAGACATATCATCAAGCTCCTTGTTCATAAACCCCCAAAAACCTTTTTGTTCTTTAAGCTCTTTTCTGAAGAAATTATTGTGCTCAAATTGTAAAGTCATAAAACTTCTAATGTTTGATTCAATCTCTTCCAACCTTCTAAGAAGGAGGTTGGTGCTCTTAGGCAAAGCCATAAGGATAAACAGGCACACAAAAAGACAAGCGAGAGAGAGAGGGGGGAAGATTGGGAAAGAGAGGGCAAATTAAACGGTAAGGGTGAAGTGGGGGAGAGGAAAACGAGAGGCAAATGGCAAATAAAGTAAACGCGAGGGAGATGAGTTTGTGATGGGTACTTGGTATGTCTTGACTTGAGCGAAGACCTCCTCGGCAACGGCGCCAGAAATCCTTCTTGCTACGTCTTGAGCTTGCGTTGGTTTTCCTTGAAGAGGAAAGGGTGATGTAGCAATAGTAGCGTAAGTATTTCCCTCAGTTTTTGAGAACCAAGGTATCAATCCAGTAGGAGGCTCCTCAAAATTCTCACGCACCTACACAAAGAAACAACGAACTAGCAACCAACGCAATGAAGGGGTTGTCAATCCCTTCACGACCACTTGCGAAAGTGAGATCTGATAGAGATAGTATGATAAGATAAATATATTTTTGGTATTTTATAATATAGATTGGAAAAGTAAAGATGCAAATAAAAGTAGATTGAAAGCTTATATGATAAAAGATAGACCCGTGGGCCATATGTTTCACTAGTGGCTTCTCTCAAGATAGCATAAGTATTACGGTGGGTGAACAAATTACTGTCGAGCAATTGATAGAAAAGCGAATAATTATGAGATTATCTAGGCATGATCATGTATATAGGCATCACGTCCGTGACAAGTAGACCGACTCCTGCCTGCATCTACTACTATTACTCCACACATCGACCGCTATCCAGCATGCATCTAGAGTATTAAGTTCATAAGAACAGAGTAACGCATTAAGAAAGATGACATGAAGTAGAGGGATAAACTCATGCAATATGATATAAACCCCATATTTTTATCCTCGATGGCAACAATACAATACGTGCCTTGCAACCCCTATTGTCACTGGGTAAGGACACCGCAAGATTGAACCCAAAGCTAAGCACTTCTCCCATTGCAAGAAAGATCAATCTAGTAGGCCAAACCAAACTGATAATTCGAAGAGACTTGCAAATATAACTCAATCATACATAAAAGAATTCAGAGGAGATTCAAATATTTCTCATAAATAAACTTGATCATAAACCCACAATTCATCGGATCTCGACAAACACACCGCAAAAAGAGTTACATCGAATAGATCTCCACAAGAGAGGGGGAGAACATGGTATTGAGATCCAAAAAGACAGAATAAGCCATCTAGATAATAACTATGGACCCGAAGGTCTGTGGTAAACTACTCACAACTCATCGGAAGGGCTATGGTGTTGATGTAGAAGTCCTCCGTGGTCGATTCCCCCTCTGGCGGAGCGCCGACGAAGGCTCCAAGATGGGATCTCGCGGATACAGAAGGTTACGATGGTGGAAATTGTTTTTCATTGGCTCCCTGGATGTTTTCGGGGTACGTGGGTATATATAGGAGGAAGAAGTAGGTCGGTGGCCGCCCGAGGGGCCCACGAGATAGGGGGGCGCGCACTGTAGGGGTGGGCGCGCCCTCCACCCTCGTGGCCGCCTTGGCTGCTTCTTGGCTTGCACTCCAAGTCCCCTGGATAACGTTTGTTCCAAAAATCACGCTCCCGAAGGTCCCATTCCGTTTGGACTCCGTTTGATATTCCTTTTCTTCGAAATACTGAAATAGGCAAAAAAACAGCAATACGGGCTGGGCCTCCGGTTAGTAGGTTAGTCCCAAAAATGATATAAATGTGTAAAGTAAAGCCCATAAACATCCAAAACGGGTAATATAATAGCATGGAACAATCAAAAATTATAGATACGTTGGAGATGTATCAGGGGCGCGCCGTCGTGTGCTGCGGATCTGTCGACTTGTGCCGACGACTCGGGTGGCGGAGCCGCGGGCGCTCCCATCTCCGGGGGTGGATCCCCTCCCCGAGATCGACCCCAACTCACCGGAGGCTCGAAGGGAGATGCAGCGGGTGGTGCGGGAGTGGTTCCCCAATCGGGAGTCATGGGGGGACATCCACCTCGACATCCTTTGCTATGCGAACTTCACCAAGCGCACGCGCTTCATCGGTGACGACGGCTGCATGGATGTGGAGCTCCTCTTCTAGGCGATTCAGGAGGCCTAATCCGCAGATCCTACGCAGGCGGCGAAGTGGGCGTTCTTCAAGATGGCGAACCCATCTCGTCACAACATCAGGCCACCGTCGGTGGAGGGGATTGCCAGCATTCCACCGGAATTCCTCCCGCCGGGGGTGGAGCTGCCCCGCAGTCGTCAGTAAAGGACTCAGCACCCCGCCTGCCCCAGCACCGCACCATTTATCCTCCTCCCTGGCCAGGTGAGAGAGTTATGCATTCATTACGCTTCTCGCATACATTCCGTTCGCGTTTGTTGGCTTTGTGTTCGCGGAGGATTCACTGCAAAGAGTTGAAGGATTGTGTGTCGATTGAGTTAGTTGATTTGGATAAATCTAGGGTTTCCCCTGATATGCTGATTGAATCATCTGATGTTGTTGCCGTTTCAACAGCCTCTGGACTTAATTCGAATTTGGATAGAATTAGGTTTTTCCTGATGCGTTGATTGAATCCTCTAATGTCGTTGCCATCTCTACGGCCTCTAAACTTGTGAGTAATTCAAATTTGGGCAATAGTCTGCTTAACAACGCGAGAGTGACAGGTCAAAAGTTGTCCTCTATTCCTAATTAGGTTGCGACAGGCCCCAGCTTCAAAATTCGTGACTCTGGTAGGAAAACGTATTCTTAGGTTGTGCGTTCGCATGAGCAGGGTGACCTAGATACTATAGAAGAGCACTTTGGCCAACTCCGGCTCATTCCATCCCCTCCCCGCAGCTGCCTACCTCCTCCACCACCACCCCCTCGTACTAATCCCCCTCCCTCGGGATTCACCTGCTGGATCCAGAAGGATTTGATTGCCTCTCGCTCGTTTACAGCCGCTGATTGCCATCCTGCGCCTTGTCGTGTCTTTTATCCAACTCCAAGAACCATCAAGGTTTCGAGGGAGGGTTTGGGCCCTGGATATCTTTCATTTGCGGCAGTTGTGAAGCAAGGGTTAGCGATGTCTAGCCGGAGGGCTGCTGGTACGGGATCTGGAGCGGGCGGCCCGTCAAAGGATGCTGCTCAGAGAGTCAACCCGCAAGGAGGGAGGAGGCAGCCATCTGCCCCAACCTCGAAGGAGCCGGTGCCTGTAGCAAAGCCTACTAGATCCACAACTTCTACGGATGCCTCATCCTAGGTTCAATCTTCTCAATCTGTAGAGGTGGAGATGGAGCAAGTTTTAGATCCTAGGTACAAGGACATGCTCTGCTTCAATTGTGGTGGTCCAGGGCATTACGTTGGGAATTGTATTAAGCCGAAAACATGCTTTATATGTCAGCAGAATAACAACGTCAATAATTGCGCTGCCTGGACTAGGGTTCAACCAACTACTGCCTTTTTGGCTGTGGAGCAAGTGGTCTTGGTTTCTACCATGTAGATGTCCCAGTTGCTAATGAATCCAACTGGCCGAACTTCCTAAACTATGTTGTAGTCAATATTCTCAAAGGTGATGTGGACAAGGAGATGTTGTTAAGTCTTTTGAGTGCTACTTTCTGTAAAACTAGACAATGGCCTTGGCAGATCAAGGGATTATCCAAGTAAGACATTCCTGGTGAGATTTCCTCCATGGAAGAATGTTGAGGATCTCATCAAGCTGCCTGGGTTCTCCCTACCTCAAGATGTTTCTGTTACACTTACTGAGTGGAAGGGGGCATGTGAACCTTTTGGAGAGCTAGTTGAGGCTTGGGTACTGATTGAGGGAATTCCTCCTAAATGGTGCACATGGAAAGTTTTTGCTCAGATTGCTTCCTTGTTTGGGGAACTGACTGATGTGGACTGGAATGGCATGTTCGGGACTTTGTTTGAGAATGTTAGAATAAAAATTACTACTAAGGACCCAACAAAGATTCCATTTGAGAGGCTCATTGAGATGAAGAAGAAGTTGTGTTTGTTGGGCTTTACTGTGGAGGGCTTTGAGCAAGTGGGTGGGGTTGACTCTGTTATTGATATTGAGGATGATGAAGATTTAGAAGGAGAGGGTGCTGCTGAGGGATAGGAGAATGAAGGTGGAAATGCCCAGAAAGATGGCCTGGAAGACTTACTAGATAGTGAGGAGGCAATTGATGAGCTGGATAAGGCTAGCCTAGCTAATCAGAGCAAGAATAAACAGAAAGGACCCCATGCTGACATGTTTTGTTCTGACTCTGATCATGAAGCCTTATCCTGGAGTGTGTTACTGTTGATAAAGAAGAACATCTTATAATTGAGAAAGGAACTGAATCTACGGATTTCTGTCCTTCCGTTTTTCTGAAATCCACTCCATCCAAGCCACTGATAGGGATTGCTGAGGGGACCACCAGTTCTGGGGGGAAACTTGAAAGCATGGAGTATTGTGAGAGTATCTTTAAATCTGTTGACTTTTCTGAGTCCGAGGAAGAAGATTCCAAGGGTGATGAACTTGAAACTCTTCCTCCTGAAGCTGTCCAGGCCATTCAAAACATCTCTTTGAAAAGATCTCTGCTGGAAACCCTTGACTAGGCTCACGATCTAGGGCCAAAAGCTGAAAGACCAAGTGGGGGCCTGTGCTAGTTCAGAAACCTGCTACTAGGGGGCATGGCAATATGAATATCATGGAAAAAGTTGCTGCTTACAAGAGGAAACAGAATCTGGAAATACCAAAAACTTTCAAAGGTAAATCATTCACTAATACTGATCATAACATTCTGTTTGAACAAACGAGTTAAATTTATTTATTCATTGGGGGTGATGATGTTAATAGACATGAAACCATTGACATGTTGGTTGCTGGGGAAAAAGAGAGATGCTTGGCCTTTGCCAATAATAATCCTGAAATTCCAGATAATTTAGAGCTATATCATGATGATTTGGTTGGGACACCTTTGGATGATTACTCCCTCAAGCCAGTGGGCACTTCTGATGCCTTGAGGAGAACTCCAAATGTCTTAACTAAAGCTAGGCCTTGTGGCATGTCTCATCCTTTCAAAGTTACTTAATGATAGCGCTCATTTGAATATTAGAGGTCTTGGTCAATCTGGGAAAGTTCAGTGCCTTTGTGATACCATTACTAGATCTAACCCTGATTTTATTGGGTTTCAAGAAACTAAGAGAGAGATTATTTCTGAGGGTTTCCTCAAAGTTATAGATAGGAGTAATAATTTTGACTGGCATTACTTACCTGCTATTAACACTGCTGGTGGGATCCTTCTAGGTCTTAGGAAAAGCTTGTTTGAAACCATTGGTTTTGTTAATCATGAGTTCTCTATTAAAGCCACAGTTAAAAACAAAGAAGATGGTTTTGTTTGGCACTTGGTGATAATGTATGGCTCTGCATATCCAGAATTCAAGATGGATTTTGTGGTTGAATTGCATAATATCTAAGAATCTGCATCATATCCTATTTTAATATGTGGTGACTTCAACCTGGTTAGAAATGAGAGTGAGAATAGTAGTGGGCTAGTTAATCATCATACCACTTTCCTGTTTAATGATTGGATTAATAGGTAGGGACTTCTGGAGATTTCTATCTCTAATAGGGATTTCATATGGTCCAATAATCAAGACAATCCTATTTTTGCTGTGCTGGATAGAGTTTTTACCTTTGTGGAATGGGACTCCCATTTCCCAATGTCTTCCCTAACTGCACTTCCTAGAGTGGGGAGTGACCATACTCCCTTAGTGTTAGACACTAGAGGGAGGCGATCCTTGAGCCCTAAGATGTTTAGGTTTGAGAAATGGTGGTTGTCACAACCTGGTTTCCACCAGATGGTTCGTGAGACATGGTTGGCTACTTCCTCCTCTACCTATTCTGTAGATAACTGGTTGTCTAAAACCAGACTACTTAGGAAGAAGACAAAAGGATGGGCCATTAATATTGAGGTTGTGATGAAAAAGAAGAAAAAAGCCCTCCTTATGGAGTTTGACTTGCTTGACGTTCTATCTGAATCCCAACAGTTATCTGTTTCTGATCATAATAGAATGAAAGCTGTGAAAACAGAACTAGAAGAGATTTGGAAAAAAGAGGAGATTGCCTTCTGGCAGAAATCTAGAGACAGGAAAATTCTTGAAGGGGATCGCAATAATGCTTATTTCCTTGCTTTGGCAAATCACAGACATAGGAAGAATCATCTTTATGAGCTAATAGGCCCTTCTGGGCCTCTACTGAAAACATGTTGGAAGTAGCTACTGATTTTTACAAGAACCTGTTTGCTTACGAGCCTAAACTAGATTTACATTTAGGGACTGGTTTTTGGTCTGAGACAGAAATGATTAGTGAGGAAGTTCAGAGAGACTTGGAAAGATCCTTTTCTAACGATGAGATCAAAGAGGCAATTATGAGCTCATATGCCAGTGGGGCTCCTGGCCCTGATGGCTTGTCTTTTCTGTTTTATCAAAACTTCTGGGACCTTATCAAAAATGACTTTATGTGGATGGTCAGGGATTTTGAGAATGGGGAGTTGGACATTTATAAGCTTAACTATGCCATCATTACAGTTATTCCTAAAATTCCCCATGCCAAGGAGATGAAAAACTTCAGACCTATAAGTCTTAGTAATTGTGTTGTGAAAATCTTTTCTAAAGCCATGAATACTAGGGCTTCCCCTATTTGTGATAAAATCATTTCACACAACCAAACTGCTTTTATTAATGGGAGATTTATCTTGGAAAGTGTGGTTATGGCCCATGAAGTTATCCATGAGATTCATAGAACTAATTCTAGTGGTTTGATTCTTAAACTTGATTATGAGAAAGCCTATGATAGGGTCAGCTGGGATTTCCTGGAGGAAATGCTTCTTTCTAGAAGGCTTTGTGGTTAAATGGGTTGCCTGGGTGCTTAGCACTTTGAAACATGGGACCTTCCAAGTTAGGATTAATGACAATAATGGGCCACATTTTGTGGGTAAGAAAGGGTTGAAACAAGGTGACCCCCACTCCCCCCTACTATTTAACTTGGTGGCTGATGTTTTTTCTAAGATGCTAGTGAAAGCTGTCAATAATGGGTTAATTGGTGGGCTTCTCCCACATGTCATCCCTGGTGGAGTGGTTAGTTTGCAATATACCGATGATACCATTCTGTTCATCCAGGAGTCTGTGGAATATGCAAAAAAATTGAAATGGATCCTGACCTGTTTTGAAAAGCTTTCTGGCCTAAAGATCAACTTTCATAAGAGTGATCTGCATACAATTCATGTTTCTTAGCAAATGTCTAGAGAGTTTGCCCAGATTTTTTGTTGCCAATTTGGTGATTTTCCCTTCAAATATCTTGGTGTGCCTCTGCACTTTAAAAAATTGAGAAGGGAAGACTTACAGCCTATCATTGATAGGATTATTAGAAATATTGCTGGTTGGCTAGGCAGGCTCTTATCCTATAGAGGCAAACTGATTTTACTAACTACTTGTATTGCTAGCATTCCCTCCTATCTCATGGATATGATGAAATTTCCCAAATGGGTATTGACATGATTAATTCCCAAATGTCTCATTTCTTTTGGGGCAATGTAGCTGAGGTTCACAAATATCATCTAGCTAATTGGGGCCTTGTGGCTAAAAAGAAGGAATTTGGGGGGGGTGTCCCCAACCTCAGGGAGTTCAATATGGCCCTCCTGGCTTCATGGGGCAAAAGATTCTATGATGGGAGAGAGGGAGACTGGAAAAAATTTCTTTGTTTTTAATATGCTAGTGATAAGCCTAATATATTTTATGCTAAACCTGCCTTGGGATCTCCTTTTTGGAAAAGCATCTCCTGGGCTTTTGCTGTTGCCAGAAATTTTTGGAGATGAAATCCTAGGAATGGGGAAAACATTGCTTTCTGGCATGATAATTGGGTTGGAGGATGCTCTTTGAAAGCTGCCTTTTGGGATTTATATGATATATGTCATCAACAGGATGCTACTTTATCCCAGGTTTGGGATGGGGTGCACCTGTGTCTCACCTTCAGGAGATGTGTGGATGAGGTTATGTTACACAAGCGTGACCTGTTAGTTGACTTGGTTAAACAAACTACCCTTTCTGATCAACCAGATAGACCTGTCTGGGGCCTGGAATCAAGTGGTCGATATTCTGTTAAGTCATTTTATAAGATGATTAACTTTGGTGGGATAAGTTCTAATATTAGAGATTTCATTTGGAAAATAAAAGTCCCCCCAAATATCCATGTTTTCTTATGGCTGATGTATAACAAAAAAAAGTTTGACTAGAGATAATTTGGCCAAAAGAAGACATGTAGAGGATAAAACTTGTGTTTTTTGTGCCGAACCTGAATCTATTCAACACCTTTTGTTTGATTGCATTGTTGCATCTCATACCTGGGCTGTGATTGCCGAAGTGTTTAACATTACCCCTCCTACATCTTTTGTATCTTTGGCTTCTTTCTGGAAGAATAAAAAACAATTTGAGGATATTAATATTGCCACATCTGCTACATTGTGGTGCTTATGGCGTTTGCGCAATGGTTTTGTTTTCCAGGGGAGAAGATGGCGAGATATGCGTTGTGTGCTGGGTCAGGTGGGGGCAACAATCGGGCAGTGGAAAATCTTATCTTCAGAGGCCTAGGGTGCTCTACTTCTCCGGTGCTTCAGGCTTTTGGATCGGCGAAGAGGGAAACTACTTAGAATTGCTTGGGTTTAGCTAGTGAAGCAAGTGAACTATCCACCTTCAGTGGTTAAAACTCTCTATGGGGAGATGTAATAGGGATGTTGTTTAAAACCCTGATGTTTGTTCTGTGGCAGCTACTTTTGGTTGTCGCTGAGAGCTGTTTAATTCTATAGTTCTGTCATGTTCTGTGGCAGCTACTTTGTGTAGTTTAAAACAAGATTCATTCATTTCAGCACTCACTAAAATATTTACCTTTCGGTCAAAATATTTCAGCAATTTCAGTACTACACATGAATTCAAATATTTTTCAAAAATAATTTTTAAAAAAGTAAAATATTTAATTGAATTCAACTGAATATTTCGGCCTTTTGGCTGAAATGCAGAGTGAAATCACTGAAATTCACTAAATTTTGATGATTTCGGTTGGTGCTGACATTTTTCTAAAACAGAAAGTAAAAAACCTTGACATATACTATCGCGGTTTTTAGGCTTCTGCTTTTTATTTCAAAAAAATATTGGAATGCCAAAAAAACTTGATTGTTTTTTCATCAGGCAAATACCAGAGCCAAATTTTCTGGTTTTCATCAAACATCATGACAGTATACCTCAAACATAGTACATGTAAAGCTGATTACACAAAGTACAAGAACCAAATCACAGCATATGTGAAAATAAAAATAAAGATTAAAAACAGTAATTTCATGGAGAAAAATAAACAAGATTGTTGGGATAACTGCATAGCACATTTCAGTTACATGATACTCCCTTGTTGTCCCAAAGAAGGCCTATAATTTTTGTCTCGAGTCAAATGCTGTAAATTTCATTTCAAAAAGAAATGTTGTAATTTTGACCGAGTTATATAAGAAAATATATCAACAACTATAATAGTACTAAATAGTTTGTGATGTCTTCTTTTATATATCAAATATCATAATTGTTTGCCCCTATACTTCTACACATGCGTTTAAGTGACCCGTTTGGACATTCCTGTTGCAAGTGGCAACTCATGCAATAGTGTTCGGTCCACAATGTAATTTACTAAATTATGATATGGCCATCTCATACTTTAGTTTCATGTGACATGTAAGCAAAACATGATCCTCGGCGCGGCGAGGGCAGTGGTGGTCTTGTCCGCGGCAGCAGCACACGATGTGACCAAGACTCACGATGCAGATTGTTGTAACACGGTAGTAGAAATATCGCCTCCCTCCCTCCCCTCCCCCCTACGGTGAACACTGCAGCACCATATGTGGTTTATCCAACTTATCCCCTGCGATGGCTTACAAATATATAGCAGTGGTCACCTATGTCGATACTGATCTCTACCGCGGGGTAGGGGGCTATTACCACCACACCCCCGCAATCTTGTATTGTGTGAGATTTCAAAATGTTGTATTGATTTTCTATGAACCACTTGTAGAATCTTACTCTGAAGCCTATTAGCTAATAATTTGTTCTATAAATTGCTTAACTGAGAGTGAGGATTAGTGGTGGTTTATCCATGTCACTCGCTGGCATCGTGGTTATGAATATGTTTGATGGAAATGATGATATGACATTAAAATTTAGCTTTAATAAGAGGTGGTCGAGCGTGACGATAAAATTGAGCTGTTGGGCCCTGCAGGGCTGTGCTAGGCAATATCCACCAAGCTGGGAGCGCTGCAGCACCGCAGCCCCGGCGACATGGCTCGTCGGCACGGCCCGGTCATGTTGAGCGAGTCCTGGACTGTGGGGTCCTCGGGGAGCCGGCCTATGTGACATGGGCATGACCGATTGGCCGTGAAGATACAAGATAGAAGGCCTTCTCCCGTGTCCGGATGGGAGTCTACTTTGCATGGATGGCAAGCTTGGCGTCCGAATGTATAGTTTCCTTCCTCTGTAAACCGACTATGTACAACCCTAGTCCCCTCCGGTGCCTATATAAACCGGAGGGCGTGGTCCGTAGAGACAAGGACAATCATACATGCTAGACATCTAGGGTTTAGCCATTATGATCTTGAGGTAGATCAACTCTTGTAACCCCTATACTCATCAAAGTCAATCAAGGAGGAAGTAGGGTATTACCTCCATTAAGAGGGCCCAAACCTGGGTAAACATCGTGTCCCCTGCCTCCTGTTACCTTTGATCCTTAGACGCATAGTTCGGGACACGCTACCCGAGATCTGCCAGTTTTGACACCGACATTGGTGCTTTCATTGAGAGTTCCACTGTGTCGTCACTAGAAGGCTTGATGGCTCCATCGATCATCTACAACAATACCGCCCTGAAGGAGACTTTTCTCCCCGGCCAAATTTTCGTATTCGGCGGCTTTGCACTGTGCACAAACTCGATTGGCCATCTAGAGTAGATCGACAGCTACACCCCTTATCATCATATCAATTTTGGAAATCTAAACTATGTCACTGACATCCGAGGAGACTTGATCTTCCAAGGGTTCGTGACCCCAATCACCACTATGGCCTTAGATCCAGAGTGCACCACCAGGTCCGAAGACGGGAGTTTAAAACCCGCTGGACTCTCTGCAGCTATAGAGCCTGACACCGGAGAACCGGAGGGGATCACATCACCGACAGGCCTGGAGTCACGCCAGGCTCCCTCTATCCCCATGGAGCCGGACTCGCCCCCAGGCACTAACTACGAACTCTCGAGATCCGCGTCATATGAGCTTGGCCAGGGAACTTCTATCCCACCCTGGTCCATGGACTCTCACTTTGCTGTCCAAACCTCACTCTTAAACGAGGCCCTGGACTTAATGCGATCTCTCACCATTGCAGAAGAATCGCTACCAAACTATGCCCAACCCACAGTAGGGGCTAAGAGCGGGAATTTTATGTCCCACCCACCACCCACTTCATAGCCACTGTCGAGGACTTAACTGACATGCTTGATTACGCTTCCGAAGACATTGACGGCATGGACGACGATGCTGAAGAAGAGCAAAGCCAGAACCCGCCGTTTACTGGACGCTGGACGACCACTTCCACATATGAC
Organism: Triticum aestivum; assembly: GCF_018294505.1. Lineage (NCBI taxonomy): Eukaryota > Viridiplantae > Streptophyta > Magnoliopsida > Poales > Poaceae > Triticum > Triticum aestivum. The sequence goes on along the minus strand of NC_057804.1, from coordinate 637,608,136 downwards.
GCGTACATGCTATACACACCCAAAGAGGATGATGGTGATGGTGGGAAGGATCCAGTCGAGGACAAGCCTACCGTGGCACCACCAAAGCGTCAACGTCAGCGGCGCCGCTCGAAAACGCATCGTGAAAAAGAAAGCAATACCGTTGTAAGTGCATCTAGTGCCCCTTAGTGATTTTGGTGTATTAAAGACTTATAGGTTAAGGGACCGATGCGTTTGTGAGTGTACATAGGTCTATAAGTCCATGAGGAGTTTGATATTTACAGAGAAAGTCGACCCCTAAAAATGAAGTTCTTCGTCTGAAGACTTTGGATTTCTGAAGACTTTGAAAGTGAAGAAATTGGTGTGACCTTGAAGACTTGGTATTCATCCGAGGTATATGAAGCGTGAAGACTTTTCTTTTCGTAGTTTCATTTTCTATTTCTTGAGTCATAGGAAACACCGTACTGTTAAAGGGGGTCGAGGAAATACTAAGGAAAACTTTCCATGTGATGCTCAACTCAAAATCCTACACCTACCAATCCCTTCGAGTGAAGCCATTGGAAATCTAATACAGTTCAGTCATATTCTTCAGTGACAGAGACGAAGTTCTTCTTGTCTCTGAGGAATTTGTTCTGACTGAGGAGTTAGGAATTCACCAGTGTGAATTGCCTACACAGTGAGGAACATGATAGCCCTGAGGATTTTGAAAGTAAAAATTCCGACCATTGCTGTGCTATGCGCCAGCGGTTCCAAAATATCTACCCACCTAACGGTCATATCAGACAAGGGCATTTATGTCTTATCATGTCGGGCTGCTCCCGAGGCTATAAATAGTCGCCCCCTACAACCACTAGCTGGTTGGCTGCTCCAAGAGAAACTGATACTTGTCAATTGAGAGCATCCCATCCTCTGAGGACTTTGAGCGAAAATCATCAAGTGAGGAAAAACCAAAACCCAACACCTACAAACCCAAAGTGATTGAGCATGACTGAAGAGATTGATCCTGCGTGGATCCGATGTTTGTTACCTTTGAAGACTGTGCTTCTTCCAGACGGTTAGGCGTCAAGGTCTAGAGCATCCCAGAGGAATTGTGGATCGCTGAGTGACCGAGTTTGTGAAGGTTCGGAAATCACCTGAAGACTTACCATGAGTGATTGGGCGAGGTCTGTGTGACCTTAGCTCAAGGAGAATATAGTGAGGACTGTGTGTCCGGGACTGGGTGTCCTCGAGTTTAAATCACTGTTCAAGATATCTTCCGATATACTGATAAATCGACCGATTTATCGCTTACCGGTGTCTAACCGATAAGATAAATTGGCCGATAAATCCGCCGATATGGCGATAAATGAGCCGATATGCCGATAAATTAGCCAATTTACCCCTTATCATGGGTCGACCTATAAGTTCCCGATAAGCGATATCCCCAACATTGGTTTAAATACTCAGCCGCTCCAACCAGATGTACAACTGAGACAGCAGTTGGAACAAGTCTACCAAATCATTGTCTTCACCAAGTGTCGAGGATATACCCCGCGGTATGACCCGGTCGAAAGTATGACCCGGCCGGACTTGGCGCTTCACCGATGACCCGCCGGAGGACTGGCGACTCACGAGCCTGACGACTCACGGATGACCCCGACGGCGGGTCAGATAGAAGACTAGGCCCAAGGCACAGAAGGTCGGCTTACGTTATGGTAGGCCAGCTTAAGAGGAAGGAAGCAAGACCTGGACTTGTATTCGACTTGTAAGAAAAGAGACTAGTCCTAGTCCTACTAGGACTCCACATGTAACCCGCCCCTCCAACTTATATAAGGAGGGGCAGGGCTCCCCAAAGAGGGACAGAAAAGAAGAAACAATCTCTAGGGCTAGATACAACTAGAGGAGAGCCGATTTATGGCGACTCCTATGAGCATAATGAGACCTAGCCACAAATAGCATGTAGGGCTATTACCAGATGATATTTCCCGGGGCCCGAAGCTGTCTAAATCCTTGTCTTGTGTGTTGCGTCTCTCGTCCCGATCAACACCTCTCAAGCTACCACATAAATGCGTTGGCCTCGCGACTAAGTCCTGACACTAAGGACATCTGACATGTTAATTCCACGACAGTTGGCGCCCACCGTGGGACCTGTGTACGGTGGTGTTCAGTTCTTGGAGGGATCTCTTCCAGGGATCGAGAAGTTTGCAATCTTTCGGATGAGCCAGTTTTAAGGGATTTACATCAACTTCAAAGATCACTAGCCCAGATTCAAGATCTATGAGATTTAGGGTTCAGGAAAAATTAGGGCTGCACCCGTGCGTCACCATAAGCCATCAAGACCGACAGAAAATCAGCCTCCACTGTTGTGCCGCCTTAGGGCATACAGTATTTATCACTTCTTGCCGTTTGTACAAAGGCGTACGCATGATCATCTGCTAGGCTGATTCAACTATGTGTGGCTGTGTATACGCACAAGTCCAGAGGAAATTCCCTGCGGCGGCGGCGACAGGCAAAACCAAGGCGTCTTGTGTTGGTATTTTTCTATGTGAAGGTAAAATTGTCCAATCAGACTAGATGGAGTACTACTCCCTGGCGTAAAAGACCGAGTCATGCAAGTCAATTTGCACTTTAAATACTCCCTCCATCTAGGTGTGTAAGTCATCTTACGAAAACCAAATAATCCCAAAATATTTAGGCGCAGTGCATTAATTTCTACCTCATTTTTTGTTTCTTCACATATCAACCAATAAGAGACGAGGGTGTGCATGCTTTTAATGACTTGAGACTATCAAACATGACATGCAGTGGTTAGTTCATTGCATGCAATGCTATTAATTAGCAAATAAACATTAAGGTCTCTCGTTTTTCCCTCCTCCTTGGTCACGGTGCACAACCTAAGATGACTTACTCACCTAGACGGAGGAAGTATATGTTTGCTACTAGGAGAGGCAAACCTACAAAGGCACAAGTTCCCAGGCCAATTATTACTTAAAAAGTTTGTCTCACGTGACGTGAAGGACTAGGCTGATTGACTATTCCCCAATTGCCAAAGCTGCTATACGTAGACAATACATCTACACTGCTGGCCAATTATCATCAGTCTGAAAAAGGAAAAGACAGCAAGGATTTTCAGTGGACACATGGATCGAGGAAGTAATCCAAGCGATCTGAATATTTCTTCCGTAAATACCTGTGTGCTTTACTGGAGTAGTACTAGCGGATGGCCACGTAAAACAAATCATGGCCTCGCCGTTGCATGGAGCCACCGGCCGGATCTTACGCGTCATCTGCGGTTTACATGAACTTGTCGGCAGAAATGACATATTTGACCTGAGGCAGAAATCAAATCATAAACTGACCTGGTCACGAAAAAATTTCACTCTGTTGACCCTTTGGTGTGGTGCCCGACAGCTGGGTGCCGCACCCTACTATGCAGCGCCCTTCCCTTAGGCGTCGCACATCCTGCCAGCGTGGCAGCCCTGGTCCAGTTGCGGCCCCACAGACAGCACTTCAGCGCCTAAGACTTAGGCGCCACACCTGTAATGTGCAACGCCTAGCTCTTGGGCGCTGCACAGTCTGTGTTCCACTTGGGCTAGCCCCACCCTCTCTCCCCTCCCACCCCACCCAAACCCTTAGACTTGCGGCCCTCCTCTCTTCCCCTCTCCCCCCTCTCAAATCCTTCTCAAATCTTGCAAATCCGGAGTATTTGACCATGGATTTCGAAGCCAACCCCTCCCTTAAGGTAATCTCCTCCGATCCCCTTGTTTTCATCCATAGGAATTGTCACATTTTCTCAAATCTTGCTACTTTGGGAAAACCCTAGTTTTGACTTGGATTTGCAAATTTGTGTTGAATGATGTTATGTTTCTTTGCTAACTTGGGTTGGTTAGGCTTCCATAGTATGCTAGGGTTAGGGTTATGTGTGTTTGATGTTGGTGTTAGGGTTATGTGTGTTTGATGTTGGTGTTAGGGTTATGTGTGTTTGATGTTGGTGTTAGGGTTATGTGTGTTTGATGTTGGTGTTAGGGTTATGCTATGGTTATGGTTGTTATGTGGGGGTTACGGTTATTAATTCATATATATGTTAGGGCATATGTGTGCAAATATTTTTCTTAAGTATTTACTTGATATATGTGTATTTTTGATTATTGTAGGGATGGGGAGAACATGTGTTTATGTTCATCATGTGGATAAAGAGGCCTTTTTGAAAGGCAATGTTGAGACGAACCCGAATGATCTTGACATGGTGTTTGAGAGTAGTCCTAGCTATGCGGAGCTTTTGGAACAAGTGAGGAAAGATTTGAATTGGATGGACCCAAGTGACGTTGTTGAGTTCGAGGGAAGGCATAATGTTGGTTTTGGAATGCACATCCGTTGGAAGACAATGCGTGTGAACTCGGAGCAATGTTGGGTTGCATACAAGGAGACGGTTGCCGAATCTCTAGACAAGGCTCTTGAGTTATTTGCCTCCAAGAAGGTTCAATCTACTTTGAATTTAGACTTGAACCGGAACCCCTCCCCGTTGGTTGCTAGCACTCCCCCACCCATGAACCAATATCAAATGAGTGAACCTCGATTCACGCAACAAGATTGGCCAACATTGAGCCCGACTCCAAACAACCAAAATGAAGGTTTTGAAGAGGAGAATGATGAGTACGAGGAGGATGATAACGAAGTTGACCTCCATGACAATAATGTGGGTGATCTCGACCAATATCATGTGCAAGAGACAATGGACCAATCCATCCCTTTTTCCCGTGCATATGCATCGGACTCGGATGACGATGGTCCCGATGAAGAAGTTGATGAGGAGGGGTTCACGCCGAAGGAGGCCGAAGCATTCAAGAAGGTATTCGGGCGGGATCACAAGACACCATTGTTCAAGGATCTTAGTCTCATGGATGAAGCCGTTGTGGATGGTGGCAAATGCATATCTCTTGGAGCTAGGCCAAGTTCTCACCGTGATTTAGAAGACGGCAAGAACGGTATATATCCCGGTTGTGAGTTTCAATCCTTCTTGGAATTGAAGATGTGGCTCTACAACTACTCGGTTACTGGAACGGTTCCATGACGAGGCCACCGTGTGCTAACCAAGAAGACATGACAAACAAGTGGGAGGACGCATCTTTGGACAAGGTGAAGGAGAAAGATGTCAACATGCCGCCATGTTGGTGTGGAGATGTTTGCAAGGTGAAGGTGTCCACCGACCGAAAGAAAGCATGGACGGAAGGGCGGAGATATTTTGTATGCCCGAACTATACTTATGATCGTGCACTTCCAACTAACGCTTATGACCAACCGCCAGTAAGCTCGAGAAGTAAAATGTTACTCTCAAATGTGTGTCAACACTAACAACAAATTTTTATGCAGTCACCGCCTCCTCTATGCAAGTAATTCACGTGGATAGATCTTGAAGTTCCAGAAGATGTGAAAAAGGACCAATACGCAGATTGTCTTAGGCGGCAACGGCGGTTCGAAGAATCATTTCGAAGAGGCTTGGAGGAAGAGCGTCGTCAGAAGGAGAGGATGGAGCGGAAGAAACGAGAGGAGGAGAGGGCACGCCAAGCGAAACTTGCTCATGAGGAGGAGAGGGCAAGAAAGCTTGCAAAGGCTCGCGAGGCGCAAGAGGAGGACTTGGCACGTGACAAGAAGGGGAAATGGCCTCGCTCTACTCAGTAGGGACTTCGCTTCGGTGCACTCATCGTCAACTATCTTCTAATGAATGTGCCGTGAAGTTGTGAGGGCATGTGAGATGTTGGTGAACTATCATCTTGGGCAAGCTGCCATTTGTCATTTGTAATGAATCTGTCGTGAACCATGTCGTAGTAATGTTTGAATTGTCTTAAGTTATGAACTCGTCGGCATAAAATTTGTGTTTGTTCAAATTGCTGTGATGCTGCAGTCATTGTAAGTATTATGGATGTGATGCAAGCCAACTGTGGCTCTCTGGAGAGCCATGGAAGTAGTGCAGCGCCTAAGGGCAGGGCGCTGCACTGTATAGTGCAGCGCCTAACTGTTGGGTGCCACACAGTACAGTGCAGCGCCTAACTGTTGGGCGTTGCAGTGCTGCTATAAGCAAAACTGCAGAAACAGATGCCATTTTGGCCTCCTGCAGCAGCACTCACATAACTAGAACATCAATAAAAGTATTGTAAACTCCACATGCTAAGCAAAGAGAACTAATAACTTGAACATCATATCATTTAAGACAATTCAACATTACTTCAAGTTCGCAAACACAAATACCACACTAGTAAGAGTTCACCAACATATAACATAACCTCACAAGTTCATCAACCTAATTAAATGGCTACAAGTAACATGAACAAGCACTAATGCCTTCCGCACGTGTTCCTGGTGCCACGCGTGCAGGCAATCTTCTTCATCTTAGGAGCACGAGGCTCCTCTTCCTGCACTTCCTCCTCCGCCTCCGCCTCCGCCTCCGCCTCCGCCTCCGCCTCATCATCCAAGCTAGCCATCCGCGAGGTCCCTACGACCACCTTTGGGTTGCCTCTGTTGTCATAGTCATTGGGCGTGTACCGGCGTCTGGGCTGCCTAGGCTTGAACACATATGCGGACCGAGCTTGAGCGTCCGCCAAAGTCATGTCATCATCAAGCTCATGGCCCTATCACACAACGAAACAATATGGTGAAGGCCGGTGTCGTAATCAAGTGAGAATCACATCTAAAGGATTAGCCATACCTCTTGGGTGATCCCACCCTCATCATCCATATAAGCATATGAGGAACTCACATCGCCCCCCTCATGGTGAGATGCAAGGTCTGATGGTGTACCAGACCTAGAGGTAGATGGTTCATCATATTCAGGATCACCGCAACCGAGAAGGTTCGATAACCGCCTTAACTTCTTGGCCTGACGCTGTAACATGAACAAGTGTGTAAGATATCAAACTTCGCAACATAGACTGGCTCTCATAGTGAACGCGATATGTACCTTGAGGAATGCTCACAGTGAACCATCATCATTGCCAGTTCCAACCAGTGTCTTCTCCAGAATAGACTGGCTCTCATCGGCTGCTTTCTTGATCTCGGTGCGCTACGAATGAGAAAGAATGAATGCGTTAGCCATTCAAACATGTGTAATATGGTCAACGGGAAAGTAAAGAAGGGAACACTTTACCACATAGTTAATCACCGGAACAGCAGGGACTCCGTGCCCTTTCTTGACATCTCTGTTGTACTTCCCCTTTGCTAGATCCCCAAAGTTTACGGGTTCTTCAAGAATATCCTCATTATATGCCGGCGGGCATAGCTCAACTCGAGTAGTTCCAATAAACCATCGTACATAGTTATCGAAAGCTTGTTGGCTGTGCTCACAAAGCGGGGCGCGTGCAGTGCTACGAGCTTGCTCCACAGAAAGCTGGAAGCGGGTAACATACGGGGCATGATGCTTGTCCCAGTCCTTTATCTTCTGCTGCCTTCTCCTGTCCAACCTGCATGGTATAAAACCAAGCATTAGCACAATCAAAAGGAGTCCCGATGCTTAGACAATACACAGACATGCTCTCTTACCTATGAAGTGCTTTGTCCGTGTCCACCCAGTCCGGCGGGTGAGGCTGGAAGACCAAACTGACGATACACGCGATGCGGCAAATGAAACTCAACCGCCCAGTTGCATATCAATGGGTACCGCATAAGCCAGAGATCCTTATCCCGCAAGCACATCGGGTTGAGGCGGAACTCCTCGGTGTACCCCAAGCTCTCACCCGCACCATATGGCTGCCATTCCACCTATGAAACAGGGCAACAATGCAAATTTGATGACTATTTTTCAAGCAAGCATGAGAAAGGACTGAAGTAATGACCTCCTTACCTGCTCAGGCGTAATCGTGTCCAACTCGGCAATGTACTTTTGGTACATGAGATTGACATCGTTCGTCATCTCGGAAACGATATCCCACTTGTAAGCCCACGTGGGGCGCCGTAATTCGTCATGTTCATCTGCATACCAAGGATCAAACCTGACGCTCTTCGGGCGTCCAATAGGCAGACGCTCCCAGCTCCATACAGAAAGTAGAAGCAGATTACCACCAATGCCTACACTATCTGTGATCCTGCAACACGCATCGTCCAGCTACATATGAAAGAAAAACAATGTTAACTTGACAGCAAGCTTGCATTGCTAATGAAGAAATGAGTTGATCACAAAACAGACCAACTACCTGTCAGTACAAGTAGGCAAGAGTCGCTGAACCCCAGCTCCATTTGCTATCAAAGACGGTCAACGCCTTCAGCCACATCCATGGAGCGTTCTTGCCAGTGGAGTCAGGAAACAAAGTACTCGACACAACGTACCACATATACACACAAGCATGTGTCTGGATCACATCATCAGTGGCATCCAGAGGGCACGTCGCAAAGTTATTTTGAATCCACGTGAAAGCAGCTCCGGCTGCTTTCCTTTCCCTCTTCTTCTTCTCTTCTCCATCCTCTACATCAGCCTCAGCCTTGGTAGGAGCCATACCGATAAGAGCAATCATCTGCTCGCGCCACCCATCAGAATTGGTGCTCATACAGAGAGGCCTCCTCGATAGCAAGACCGGTGACCAACGAGACATCCTCGAGCGTCACGGTCATCTCCCCAGTCCGAAGATGGAAACTGTGCATCTCCGGCCTCCATCGATCAACAAGAGCGGACACCAGTGGAGCGTTCAGATTCGGCGTGGAGCGGCTGACCAACAGAATCCATGGGAGTAGTCCTGCCTGCTTGATGTACGGTGTGTACCACTCGTCGTAAGGCATGGCAGGACCAGAGACCCCGTGATACCGAATCTTCAGAGGTTCAAGCTTCTGCAAAAAACAAGTAATGACAAATCTTAGGGCATGTAAATTTCAACTAAAGGCAAATTTGCAAAAGATTTAGATTACTCATTATTACCTTATCCTTCTCGTGCATCATGTAGGACCGGTGTTGCACATCGTAGACATCGTCCAGAAGCCAAACCATCCTTACAGTTTCAAACAATAAACATATATGAGTTCATCTACATCTCAAATATCGGTATACACTAAACATATAACATGTGTTCAACTACAAAAATCTCAACATCTCCTTCTCACACAATGAATATGTCATATGTTTTCAAATAAACTAAACATCTAATATTTCAAATAAACTCAACATCTAATATTTTAAATAAACTCAACATCTAATATATATATAAACAAACATCTCATATATGTCTACAAAAATCAACATCTCATAGTTATCTATAAAAATAGGCATCTCATATATATCTATAAAAACTAAACAATCTAGGGTTTCACTAACAAGAATCATATATTGTGAACTAATAAATAACACTACGGTACTACCAATATGAATACACATCCTAAATCGAGCAAACCAAACAAATCAAGGGTTCCATCAAATCTTGGACAAATCTCTAAAATGGGAACAAATTTACGGAGCAAAAGAAAGAAAATGAAAGAGTTTACCTAGTAGGATGGATTGGGGATAGAATCCACGGATCAAATCTTCAGATCTGAGAGGGATGTGGGGGGGGGGAATTAGATGGGGGCGCCGCCGCTGCTCTCTGTCCAAAGAGCGGAGAGATGAAGAACTGCCTGGTCGGGCTGGGGCGGCCGCGCTTAAGTCACTGTGCAGCGCCTAAGGGCTAGGCACTGCACGTCAATGTGTGGCGCCCAGGCCTTAGGCGCTGCACAGGTGCGTGTGGGGCCGCAACTGGACCAGGGCTGCCACACTGGCAGGATGTGCGACGCCCAAGGGAAGGGCGCTGCATAGTAGGGTGTGGCGCCCAGCTGTCGGGCGCCACACCAAAGGGTCAGCAGAGTGAAAAAATTTCATGACCAGGTCAGTTTATGATTTGATTTCTGCCTCAGGTCAAATATGTCATTTCTGCCGAACTTGTCGACACGCGCTGAGTCGCCTCCAACACGCTGAGCCTCCAGCAACTGTCTGAGTCGCCACCCTGTTTTTTCTCTGTTTTTGCGGCGCCTTGAGCTGACGCCTTCGATGTAGCCGGTCCTGAGTCGCTGCAAGGACACCGCCTTCTGCCTCTTGTGACCCGGTCCGACTTGCTCCTGCATGAGGCCGCGCCTGTGTGCCTTTGCTCTGGCTTGCGCCGTCGTGTTAGTACGCGTTGCTGGCTCCGGCTCGTCGTCTCTCCGTTTTGTGCCTACCTGCGCCCGGACGGGTCTAGATCTGCAGCGCCGTCTCCTTCGTCACCCTGCTTTGAGCCGGCCAAGCTGCCTTCGCCGCTCCTCTGTGGCCTGCAAGCTGCCGCGCCTCGAGTCACCTTCACTGCATGGCCTCGCCACCGTCGCATGTTGCCACCGCTTGTTTCTACGGCAAGTCATCCCCGCTGTCGAAATGGTTTCAGTTATGGCTGAACTACTGCTGCGGACTCCGCTTCTTCTGCCAAGAGCCGCCTAGAGTGGTCACCTCCGATGTCACGGTCCTTCATCAAGCGGCTGCACAGTAACTATGGCGCTGGCATTACCAGAGTCGTGTTGGCGTTGGACATGCGACGGGTTGCAGCGATGGCCATGATGGGCTCCCGCAGTCTCGAGACTGCTGTTGGAAGCGAACAAAAAATCAAAGAAAAATACCATACTACTTTGGTGGTCAAATCAGCCACAAGAAAATGCTATGCACTGCCATCTCCACTTTCTCACAAGAAGATGGAGGGAGTACTACTTCCAACTAGTACGTGCCATGAGGCTACGCATCAAATTGTTTAGTCTTCAATTACTACCTCTGACGAAGACATGCGAGCAGAAGCGTCAATGCAAACCGAGTGGGCATCCACAGTTGCAGCACCCGCCGTTTGCAAGTCGCCACCGCTGCCTCACCGTGTCTCCGCCAGGGTCCGTCGTTGCTGGACTCCGCCTCTGTCGTTGCCTCTAAGCCGCCCCTGATGATGTGGAACTGAGCTGGCGCCTCGGCCACACGGCTGTCACCTCCGCTCTCACGTTGCATCCACTGTGGTCGCGCTGAGTCGGCCTGGCTGAGCAACTTACTATGATGACCCCGCAAAAAAAAGCCTACCTCTGATGAGCCGCCGCCATGGTGATGCCTCTGTTACGCTGTTGTGTTGAGGCGCCAGGGCGCGTTGAGCCGCCTCTCTTGCGGTGAACGGATCATCTGTCATCCGAACAATCAGGTGATATCTATCTGTTTAAAGTTTATTTTATTTAGCATATATTACTTTTGTCAAAGAACAATTACTCTGGCTTGCGATGTTTTTGATGTAGGATAATTGTTCACTACATCAACATGCCACGAACGACTCGCCCGTCCGTTCTCACGGCCGGTTCACGCGTCTGCGCTAGCTAGTACTGGTACTTCGTATTGGGTTAATTTTCTTCGGAGAGCAGTCTGTGTAAATTGGAGGAAGCACACGTACGTGGAGACCAATTGCACGCTAATGGCCACACCCTCATGCGTCCAAAATAAACAAATCAGGTGCTATTTCTTCTATATATTTTTAGTACACTTTAATTACTTGGAGCACAACTACTCTGCTCTATGGTGTTTTTTATAGGTAGGGTAACCATTTACTACAAAGGTGGTATTATACCGCGGACACGGACCACACCGGTTTACAACAATGTGGCCATCTCTCGCGACCGCAACGGCTTACAATGAGGAGGACAACTTGCCCATCCGCACCGGTTTACAACACCGCGGCCGACTCATCTATCCAAGCCGCCTTTGATGTTGCGGTCGTTTTTACCGTCCGTCTCTCGCGGCCTGGTCTACATCAACGCACCGGGACGCACTTGTCTGGATGAGCTGTTTATTGAGTATGAGCAAGTCACTACTTGGGAAGCCTGGTTTTCTTCCAACAAATTGGAGGCAAATTATCGTATATTATCAACCGCCGTCTGCACTGGATGGTTCAATGGGCAGGCACACAAGTCGCCGCTACTACAGTTTGGTTAACTTCAAACAGCCAATTAGAAGGAACCATTGGCCGAGTTGCTGACATGGCTCATACGGGATCATTTATAACCCGCCGCAGTCACCTCGACCTTCTGTAGATTCACATCGCGCTATGAACGCCAATTATATACACCTTCTGCTATGGTCAAATATGGAGAATCTCAAGCCAACTCCTCGAGTCGTCTTGAGACTCGGGGGCTACAATGGTATGAATCGGCAAAATTAGTCGGTCTCAATAAATTCAAGAACTCCGGGTCATTGAAGGGAAAAATAACCCGGGCCCCGGAGATTACAGCTAGATCGATGAAAATTTAGAAGCCGTGAGAAGATTTTCGGCTCAAAATAAGGACTCTAGTTTAAAATCCAGTTCAAGAGACATCTTTCTCCCACAAAGCACTGAAGCTCTCAAATCCGGTTCCAAAGCCGGCCCAGGGTAAATTTGTCCTTCACAAATTTTTGAAGCTCTCAAATCCGGTTCAAAATCTGGCTCAAGGTAAATTTGTTCCTGAAAATTTTTTGAAGCTTTAAAATCCGGTTTAAAGTTCTGGTTCAAAAAGAATTAATCTCTCATAAGTTCGAGTTCTAAGAAAAATTAAAGGTTGCCAAAAAGAACTTGTTGCCATGATGCGCGGTTCAAACATAGGTATCCTGCCTTACGGTTTATCTTATTATGGTCACTTGGGGGCTTCCTACTCATCGAGCATAGCTGTTGGTACCCTCTTGATCGGTGCAATGCTAATATATGGTCATTTGGGGGCTTCCTATTCAAACATAGGCCGTATTCGAACCAAAGAGAACATAGCTGTTGAAACCCTTTTGATCGGCACACTACAAAACTCACTAGGGGGCTTCTTGATCGTATCCGAATCATAGCTTAACCTATTTTGGGTCCGACGTGGATCGTATTTGAATCAGCGTCGTTAAACAACTCTCAAGGTCATTTAGGGGCTTCCTGTTCAAACATAGGTCGTATTCAAACCAAAGAGAGCATAGCCGTCAGTACCCTCTTGATCGGCAATGCCAAAGCCACTGGGGGCTATATGATCGTATTCAAATCTTAGCTTAACCCATTTGGAATGGTTTTTTGATCGTATATGAATCAGAAGCCTTAAATTTTTAAGGTCTTCTTTGCGAACAATTTTGGGTTTGACTTGAGACCTTTTTTGGATTATATCTCAAATGTATATAAGTGTTTTATGCTTAACCCGGCTTGACTTTTGACTATAAGTCGACAGCTTATGACAATCATCATCTATGTGGAAGCATTGTCTTCTAAGGATTGGGTTATCACCCTTACTACACAGGTCATGTAAACCGGCAGTATAAGTTCAATATCACAGTGGTTATATGTGAGGTATTATGACCCGCCCTGCGGCAAACCGCCAAGGGTTCTTGTGATCTACTTGTGTGCAGGGTAAGACTACATTTGGGTGGTTACCGCCCTTGCTCTTGACGTTAAGTCGCCAGGGCATATGTTGTTTAAACTCTATGCAGGATTTGCAGAACTATGACTTATATAAATGCTTTAGTCCAAGCTCATCACTAAAATTGGTGTCTCAAAAGGGTTATCAATTATTGATTTTCTCAAGGGCTATAGGCCACCGGGTTACAAAAATTCCGGCTTACAATGAATGTGCATTAAGTCGTCATCGGCCAAGAGCCGCCAGGTATTTAAACTCCGGATTTACTTGTCAACCGATGAGGTATTCAAATCTTTAATAGCCAAAACTAGCTGGATTTTCATGATGATATTGAATGACTGAGGTTTTCATACCAGATTATATTATTCAAATCTTGAATAGCCAACATGGCTGGATTTCTATTGTGATTATCAATAACCAGTGTTATGATTGAGGTTTTCAAAGTCGCTTTAGCGCAACGGCTATTATTTTTATCAATGGGCATGATTTATTTTACAATGGAGGAAATAGTCCCGAGTTGCTGCAGGCTTACGACCCAGCATTTGGGGGATACATTGTTCAAATCAAGATTACATCGAATATACAAGTCCCATGTCACTGCCAGCATGCACCATGGCACTTGGGGGCTAATGCAAAGTCATTTTTTGCTCAACTTATTGAAGACCCGACTCATCACATTTTAAATGAGCCGGCCCTTGGGGGCTACCAATTGCTCCTGTCGAAAATTCAAGGTACACAAGCCTTAATCCATCATATTGAAAGATCCATTATTTAGTTGTGTAGAGTACAAAGCTCTTAACCTTGTGGACATGGGTTCAAGCCCCCTGGTGGAGATTACATCATTTGATGGTATTATCAATGCATCATATACAAAGTCTCAGCTCAGTAATATCTTATTGAGCCGGCCCTTGGGGGCTACACGTTGTTGCTCAAGTTTACATGATCATATTTACAAAGTCCCTGCTCATTATTGCATAATGACCCGGCCCTTGGGGGCTACACTGGTTGAAATCTTTATGAGCATAAGGCAATTACAAGTCCCAGGTTGCTGCAAGCATGACAACCCGACACTTGGGGGCTACAGGTGATATGCATATAAGGGAGGAATAACTTCAAATTATCAGTTTTGAGCAGATAAGGTATTATATTATTATCAAAGAAATCTGCAAAGTTTATGACCCGGCATCATCATAAGATTAACCTGGCATCAGCAACAGTTATGACGCGGTGTTATAAATATTTACAAGACGACAATTTTGCTCGCCAGCCTCTACATCTTTAAACCGGCGGATCACCAGATGAATCTTGAGTCCAATATGTTTATTGAGCCGGCACCTTGGAAACCGACTCAAGTGGATTATTCTTCACAATATTTTTTGTGAGAAACCAACATCAGCAAATTGAGTATGAAGCTAGCTTATTGACCCGGATTTTCTAGATGAAGGAAATGACAATTGGACTTAAGGATAATCAGGTCCCGGCCCAGGAGAATATTTAACCCGGAGCACAAAGAATTAAGGATGATCAGGTGTCGGCTTACAAGAATTTTTAACCCGGAACACAATCTGTCAAATTTGTTCTTGTGTTTGTTTTACAGGATCAGTTTAACATGGATAAATCCAAATTAAACTGGGGGCTAATGTCGGGGATATACCCCGCGGTATGACCCGGTTGGAAGTATGACCCGGCCGGACTTGGCGCTTCACCGATGACCCGCCAGAGGACTGGCGACTCACGAGCCTGACGACTCACGGATGACCCCGATGGCGGGTTAGATAGAAGACTAGGCCCAAGGCCCAGAAGGCCGGCTTACGTTATGGTAGGCCGGCTTAAGAGGAAGGAAGCAAGACCTGGACTTGTATTCGACTTGTAAGAAAAGAGACTAGTCCTAGTCCTACTAGGACTCCACATATAACCCGCCCCTCCAACTTATATAAGGAGGGGCAGGGCTCCCCAAAGAGGGACAGAAAAGAAGAAACAATCTCTAGGGCTAGATACAACTAGAGGAGAGCCGATTTACGCGACTCCTATGAGCATAATGAGACCTAGCCACAAACAGCATGTAGGGCTATTACCGGATGATATTTCCCGAGGCCCGAAGCTGTCTAAATCCTTGTCTTGTGTGTTGCGTCTCTCGTCCCGATCAACACCTCTCAAGCTACCACATAGATGCGTTGGCCTCGCGACTAAGTCCTGACACTAAGGACATCTGACGTGTTATTTCCACGACACCAAGCCTCCTGGTTCTATTTCCTCAACTCTTTCACTTCCTCATGTCTGTTGTTGTGTTCCTGTTCATATCTGTTTGAAGACTTTGACTGAAGACTTTCTCAATTTCCTCAGTTCAATTTCTTCAGTCTGTCCTTCTTCTTTCTTGTGTTATCTTGTGTTTACGCTTTGTGTACTCTGTGTTTGTCTTCATCTCGCCATGATGACTATGCTTGTATTATGTTATGTTTACTTCTGAGTACTTATTCCGCTGCTAGTAGTTCTTCAGTCGGGAATTTCCTCACCAGCAAATTCCTCAGTGAAGAATTTATAAAAATCGCCTATTCACCCCCCCCTCTAGTCGATATAACGCACTTTGAATTGGTATCATAGCAAGGTACTCCCTTTTTCTGTGTGATTTTGGTTTAACCGCCTGGAGTTTTAGTTATGTCGACCGCAGCTATGATCAAGGTCTCTGCTGGGTGTCCTACCTTCGATGGAACGGACTACCCCTACTGGAAGAACAAGATGTGAATGCATCTTGAGGCAATTGACAATGATCTCTGGTATGTTGTGGAAAATGGTGTTCCCACAGTCTCACCCTCTCTGAACACTACTGATGTGAAGAGATTCAAGCAACTCGATTCTCAAGTGAAGAATATCATATGTGGTCATCTGAGCAAAGGACAGTATGGAAGAGTGAGTGCTTTGGAAACTGCTAAGCTTATCTGGGATAGGTTGTCCAAAGCAAATGAAGGAGTCTCAACTCAATGTGACTCTCGTGTTGACGTTCTTCGAAATCTCTTCAACCTCTTCAAAAGACTCGACAATGAAAATGTTCAGCAAACCTTCGATCGCCTCACTGACATCTCAAATGAGCTTCAAGCGCTTGGCGCCACTGACATCACCGACCATGAGGTGGTGAAGAAATTGATGAGATCGCTAGATTCCTCATTTGACACTCTGGCACTGATGGTTCAAGAGTGTGCTGACTACAAGTCACTTGATCCAGCTGATATCCTCGAGAGGCTAAACACTCATGAGTTCCAGCTTGCTGAGAAGAGAGAGATCTACGGTTCGAGCTATGGCAGATCACGTGCTTTGAAGGCCAAGGCAGTCTCTGAGTCTGAAGACGAAGACTCTGCTAGCAGCCTTGGTGACCCTGAAGAACTGAGCCAGGAACTTGCACTGCTCGTGAAGAAATTTCAAAAGTTCTCAAGACGTGGTCGCTTTGGAAAACCCTCAAGGAGCAATGATTCCTCATCCAGTGACTACAAGAAGAGGCTATGCCATAAATGCAAGAAACCTGGTCACTACATCCAAAATTGTCCTCGGTGGGATAAGGAATCAAAGAAGAAGAAATACAAGGATTACAGTTCTGATGACGCAAAGAAGAAGAAGAAATCTTCAAAGTCTTCATCATCAAAATCCTCGAGGTCTTCATCTCACAAGAAGAGCAGCTGCAAGAAGGCTCGGGCATTCGTTGGCAAGGAAATGGACTCTGAGGCTAAATCTAAGGAACATGAGGACGAGGAGGCATCTGAGGAGTTAGAGTCTGGTGTGGCGAGCTGTCACGCCCAAGATGCGACCCTATCCTAAAGGAACTCGAAGGTCCCACCAAGGATAGAAGCGCATCTTGAAGACGCTTTTGCAAGGTGGATATCATTACATCAACATTACAAAATAGATGGGGATACATACAAAAGTCATACAATGCCACACGAATACAGCATCAATACAACATACATAAGATCAACATCCGACTACGGATGAACACAAACAGAAACTCAAACGACATCCACCCTGCTAGCCCAGGCTGCCGACCTGGAACCTATCCCCTGATCGAAGAAGAAGTAGAAGAAGATCTCCAAAACAAGAAACATCACTCTCGCGTCATGATCATCGCAAAACCAGCACCTGCAACTGTTGTTGTAGTAATCTGTGAGCCACGAGGACTCAGCAATCCCATTACCATGGGTATCAAGACTAGCAAAGCTTAATGGGTAAGGAAGGGGTAAAGTGGTGAGGTTGCAGCAGCGACTAAGCAAGTATGGTGGCGAACATACGCAAATAAGAGCGAGAAGAGAAACAACGGAACGGTCGTGAAGCTAGCAATGATCAATAAGTGATCCTGAACTCCTACTGACGTCAAACATAACCCAAAACCGTGTTCACTTCCCGGACTCCGCCGAAAAGAGACCATCACGGCTACACACACGGTTGATGCATTTTAATTCGAATCTGGTGTCAAGTTATCTACAACCGGATATTAACAAATTCCCATCTGCCACATAACCGCGGGCACGGCTCTAAAAGTTTATACCCTGTAGGGGTGTCCCAACTTAGCCCATGATAAGCTCTCGCGATTAACGAACGATATTCCTTCTCCCAGGAAGACCCGGTCAGTCTCAGAATCCCGGTTTCCAAGACATTTCGACAATGGTAAAACAAGACCAGCAAGACCGCCCGATGCACCGACATCCCGATAGGAGCTGCACATATCTCGTTCTCAGGGCAACACCGGATGAGCAATTCGTACAACTAAAACCAGACCTCAAGTTTCCCTAAGGGGGCGCTGCAAAGGGCTCTAGTTCGGACCAGCACTGAGAGAAGCACTGGCCCGGGGGGGCTAAAATAAAAATGACCCTTGGGTTAATTACTTCCAAGGGAAAGGTAGGTGGTGGTGAGGCAAATGGTAAAACCAATGTTGGGCCTTGCTGGAGGAGTTTTATTCAAGGCGAACTGTCAAGGGGGTCCCATAAATCACCCAACCGCGTTAGGGACGCAAAATCCGGGAACATAATACCGATATGACGAAAACTAGGGAGGCAAGAGTGGAACAAAACACCAAGCATAAGGCCGAGCCTTCCACCATTTACCAAGTATATAGATGCATTAATAATATAAGAGATATTGTGATATCCCAACATAATCCTGTCCACCATGGAGCAATCTTCAACTTCACCTGCAACTAACAACGCTATAAGAGGGGCTGAGCAAAGCGGTAACATAGCCAAGCAATGGTTTGCTAGGAAGGGTGACAAGGTTAGAGGCTGACATGGCAATTTGGGAGGCTTGATAAACAAGTGATAGGTAGCATAGCATAGCGATAGAACAAGGCAACTAGCATAGCAATGATAGTAATGAGATCCAAGGTGACGGTCATCTTTCCTGAAATCCCGCAAGGAAGAAGAACGAGTCCATGAAGAAGACGAACAGATGAAGCTGAACCAAGCGTAGACGAACGAATCCTCACGATCGCAACGAAACGGGAACTACCGAGAAGAAGCACACAACATGGTAAACACACCACACATGAACAAGGCATGATTCTCAACCAAGTATGATGCATTACAAGGCTACATGAAGCTACTCATGGCAAGAGATGATGCATACAAGAGCAACACATCAAAGCAAGTTTAAATGAGGCCGGAAACAACATATAACAATTCCGGTAAGTCCTCATATGCAAATTTAGAAATTGGTCCAGAACTGAATAAACCTTATGTTCAAGTTGTTAAACAGCAAGTTAAGATTCCCCAAGATGATCTGCACGAGATTCTAGTCAAGTTACATATAAAGTTCATTTAATTCGGAGCTACAGCCTAGAAGATATGAGCAAAACAAGTAAAACATGGCATTGATGCAAAATGCATACAAACATCAAGAAAACACTCTCAAAACATGGATGCAACATGATAATATGAAACTACATGCAATTCTAAGCAAGTTTCATATAGGGTACACTCAAAACGGAGCAACGGTTCAACACATACACTCTATACAAGTTTAAAGGACAAGCTGTCCAAAACAGCAACTAGGCATCTAGCAAGCATCAAAACAATATGCTACAGCATCTCACCATGAAAACAAAAGGCATGGGCATGAAGTACAGGTAAAGTATGACAAAACATGAACACTGAGCTATCTCCAGAAAACACTATAACATGCTCAAAAGGACATGGCAAGATTGCAAATAATAACAGTTTCAGGTTTAGCAGAAATAACAACAGGTTGCAATGTTTAGAGCTATCAAACAACATGTTACATGAACTTATCATGGAAAAATAAGGAATGGAATGCTAATACTAAAGACAAAGAACAAAACTCCCTTACTGAACTAATTCTAAAGATCAACAGAAAACATGGTAGCATCCATGCAAACATGGCAAATGATATGACAGATTCAGACATGACAGGAACAACGATAAGTAGGCATGTTGGTGAGCTTTTACCACTCACCACAGAGCAATACATGGCATGACAAGGTAACCAACAGTAGGATGGCATATTTATGAAGCTAAAAATGTCAAGAGCAAGTTCATAGGGTGCATGGGTCACTAGCAAAGCTCATGGCAAAACTGAACTTAATGGTAACAGGCTGACAGCAACATTATTTAGCAAGTTTAGAGCAAGATAACAACAAGTTAAAGCAGGCTATAGATACAACCAGGGGCCTGAATGAATAGAGAATGACATGTGTAACAAAACATCATTAGTGAATATCTCCATATTATGCATAGAATGACTTGTAGCAGCAGGTTAACCTAGCATCAGGATATAGCAGATTCAGCCTAGCAAAACAGTAACAGCAAGTACCCTACTTAACAAGCTCGGTGCACTCACTACAAGACTCACAAAAATACATGGATTGCATCAATGTAAAGATGGCATGATGTAGCTCAACACTAATGTAGACATCATGCTCATAGGACGCACACACAAAATGCAATGAAAAAGACAAATCATCAAGTTATGTTAACAGACAGCAGTTAACATCATATAGCACTCTTGCAAAGATTATTAGGGCATCAAGATGGACACAAACAAGCATGGAATAATGGAATGAAATGAAGAGAATCTCATGATGAACAATTTGATATATTACACGCACAAAACGGAGCAGCACGCATGAAGTTACAGCAGGTCAAAGATGGTACCAGAATATGCAAAACTAGGGACTTAGAAGAATTTTAGACCTCGCGGGAATCTGGATCTCGGAATACGGGGACGAAGCGGTACAGCGGGGAGGCGTGCCATTTGGATCGGGGTACGAGGCGGTGCAGATCTGGTGATTGAAGTCGACGCCGGCGATGACGAGCTCCAGCGAGCACGCGGTGACCGGAGACGACGGATCTGGCGGCGCCTCACCGGATCTGGGGAGGGACGGAGCGGGGACGGCCACGGCGCGGGAGAGCGGCGAGCTCGGGCGCCGGTGGAGCCCACGGCTCGGGACGGCAGCGGGGACGCGAGGCGACGGCGGAGCTCCGGCGGGCGTCGGAGAAGGCGGTCGGCGGCTAGGAGAGGGGCGGCGCGGCGGAGGGGCGCCGGGCGGCGGGGCGGCGACCGGAGGTGAGGGCCCTCGGGGAGCACGGGCTGCGACCGGAGGTGATGGGCGGCGGAGAGCTCGGGCGGCGTGGCGGCGGCCGACGGCGAGGCTCGAGGCGGCGACGCGGGGCAGGCACGGACGGCGGAGCGTGGGGGCCGATCCGGGCTTCGGCGGTGGCGGTTCGGGCCCGTGCAGGCCCGCGATGGGCTCCACGGGCCGGCGGCACGAGGACGGCGGAGATGGACATGTGGCGGCTCGGGAGTGGCTGCGTGCGGTGGCGCGGGCGTGTCCGGCGGCGGGCGGACACGTCCGGCGGCTGAGAGAGAGAGAGGCTAGGGTTTAGACTAAGAATTTCGAGGGAGGCACACATATAAATAGGTAGAGGGAGCTAGGAGAGTCCAAATGAGGTGCGATTTTCGCCCACACGATCGTGATAAAACGACCGAGAGCATGGAGGGGGTTTGGATGGGTTATTGGGCCACTTTGGAGGGGTGTTGGGATGCACACAAAAGAGGCCTTTACGGCTACCCGGTTAACCCTTGGAGTATCAAACGGACTCCAAATGGCATGAAATTTGACAGGCGGTCTACCGGTGGTGTACCAAGGCCACTTGGCAAGGCTCGGTCCATTCTGAGAACGTTTAACACCCGCTCACAACGAGAGACAAAAGGGGGACGCCGGAGGACATAGGAGTGCCGGATTGCAAAACGGACAACGGGGAAAATGCTCGGATGCATGAGACGAACACGTATGCAAAATGAGATGCACATGATGACATGGCAAAATGCAACACGCAAGCAAATGACATGGAAACAACGGCGAATGACTGGAAGACACCTGGTGCAACGAATCCGGGGCGTTACATGAGCCTAGCTCTCGCTACCGCATTCGTCAGCAAGTCTATCTTCAACTCTGAAGAAAATGACTCCGCCAACCAGGCTGACGAAGGCAATGATGTCTACGCTCCCACCTATATTGCTTCATGGCAAAGGGTGCCAAGGTAACTAAATATGCCTCCTATCACTCAAGTGAGGATAAATCTGATGAAAATCTCAAACCCAACTACTCTAAACTTGCTAAAATTGCTGTGAAACAACAAAAGGCTTTTGAAAAAGTTCAAAACATGCTAGACAAAAGTGAAGATATGTTGGGTGAAGAAATGGATCGCACTAAAACCTTGACCAAAAATATTGAGAGACTTCAGTCCAGGTTTGACAATCTTCAAGGTCATCATAACACTCTCTTATCTGATCACGAGAAGCTTTCTTATGTATTTCTTCAAAGAAAGCAAGATCTTGAGAAGCTAAGAGTGGATTATGAAGATCTTCAGAAGGAGCACAATTCATTACTTGCTCAACAAATCAGCGCTACACAGGAAGAATTTGTTCCTCCATGTCTGAAGTGCATTGAACGTGGTGCAAATTCTTCACCTGAATGTTCAAATGCTTCTAATGCTACAAATTCTTCATATGTCTCTGGTGTCACTAATTCCTCATCTGAGGACAATGCAAGTATCAGTAATGATGGAGGGATGAAGGAATTGTACATGACAGGCATGTACAAAAGCCTCAAAGGGCATCAGACTCTTTGTGATGTGCTCAAAAAGCAGATCCTCAACAGAAACCCTAGGAAAGAAGGTATTTCCTTTGAGAGGAAACTCAATGCTGATGGAACATATTGGAAGCCTAAGCAGTACCCCAAAAACCTCATGGGTTGCTGCAAAGGGACCTCCAGTTGATCCATCCAACTTATCTGGCTTTACATGTGAATCTCCTCATTCTTCTGATGAGTCATTTGACTCTAACTATAAACTGTTCAAAAATCAGAATGGTGAAGTATTTGCTAGATATGTTGGGACTAATTGCAGGAACGGTTCCCCTATGAAGAAAATATGTGTTCCCAAAAGTTGCCTTGAAAGTCTTCAGGTGAATGTCCTCAGGACACCACCTGTGAAGAATAGGAACTCCAGATCAAATTCTTCATATGGACCAAATTCTTCGTATGGATCCAAGTCCTCATACGGACAAAATTCCTCATGTAGATCAAATTCCTCAAAAGGATCAAAGTCCTCATATGATCATCATCGTGCTAACCCTTCTGTTTTGCAGGGTAGAGCTAAGGGCTATGAATATGTGCATTATTCTTCAAATCATTATGTTCATAAGTCCTCAAAGAATTTCTCTGCTTATTCATATGCTTACCCTAACACCTCTTATGTGAAACGAAGTGGACTGGCGTCCATGCCACCTTTCTCCTATGGTGCTCGCAGAGTGATGAATTCTTTGCCACCCCTCCAGATGTGGGTGGTGCAGAAAAAGAACTAATCTCTTATGCAGCGTCAGGTCTCCAGTCGTGCTCAAAACGACTGAAGAATTTGCTGGAGACCTGAAAAGTGCCTGATAGGACGCAGGCTAATCATGATGAAATGAACCTTCATTTCACACGTCCTCCTACTGATTATCTGTTTACATTGCTTGATGAAATTGACCTGATGATACTGATGTCATATTCTTCACTGATGAAGTATATGAGTTTGTAAGCTGCACTAATTCATCTGCAGGATGATCAACCCAAGGCAAATGAGTGGGTCCTCAATAGTGGATGTACAAATCACATGACTGGTGACAAGAATATCTTGATGGATGCTCCCTTATCACCGTCACATCTGAAGCATATCATCTTCGCTGACAAAGGCAAAAGTCAGGTATTGGGTCTAGGTAAGGTTGCGATCTCTAAGGACATACACATGGACAAAGTCATGCTTGTTGAGTCCTTAGGATACAACCTCATGTCTGTCTCAATGCTTTGTGATCTTGATATGGTTGTTGTCTTTGGCAAGTATCGTTGTGTTGTGATCATGGAAGCTGACAATTCCAAAGTCTTCAAAGGCTTTAGGAGAGGAGACTTGTACATTGTTGATTTCTCTACAGGACCACAACCTGTCGTGTGCTTACTTGCAAAAGCTTTAGAAGGCTGGCTATGGCATCGACGACTTGGTGATGCTGGCATGAGGAATCTGCACATGCTCGCGAAGAAGAAGCATGTCATTGGCAATGAGAATGTCAAATTCCTCAAGGATCATTTATGTGGAGCTTGTGAAGCTGGAAAGATGACCAAGGCCAAGCATCCAGCGAAGACTATCATGACTACCACTCGACCATTTGAATTGCTTCACATGGATCTCTTCGGTCCTAATCATTATCCTGCTGTGACAAATGATGCATCTCTATATGGCTTTGTTATTGTTGATGATTATTCTCGTTACACATGGGTACACATTGTTACTTACAAACATGAAGTGCAGGAAGTCTTCAAACGATTTTCCTCGAGAGCTTCAACCAACTTTGGTGTGAAGATCAAGCACATCAGAAGTGACAATGGAACTGAGTTCAAGAATTCCGGTCTTGATGACTATCTTGATGAACTTGGTATTACTCATGAGTTATCTGCTCCTTATACTCCTCAACAGAATGGCGTCGTGGAGCGCAAAAACAGAACCCTCGCTGAAATGGCATGCACTATGCTTGATGAATACAAGACACCTCATTGGTTCTGGATTGATGCAATTGATACAGCTTGCCACATCATCAACAGAGTATATATTCACAAGTTCTTCAAGAAGACTACCTATGAACTCCTCACTGATAAGAAACCCAATGTAAGTTACTTCAAAGTCTTCGGTGCTAAATGCTGGATTAGAGATCCTCATCACAATTCTAAGTTTGCACCGGAAGCACATGAGGGTTTCATGCTTGGTTACGGAAAGGACACGCACACCTACAGAGTCTTCAACAACGTTCTTCACAAGGTTGTTGAAACTGTAGATGTGCGGTTCGATGAAACTAATGGCTCGCAAAGAGAGCACCTACCTTCTGTGATAGATGAACCAGCACCTGAGGATTCTATCAAGTTCAAGGCCACTGAGGATGTGATTCCTACTGAAGAATCTGCTGAAGAATTCATTCTAGAACGTGATAAACGTCGAGCTGGCGCACCTGAAGAAAATGGTGCTGAGGAAAATGCTCATGAAGAAAATGCGGATCAAATTCCTCGAAGACAACCCGCTCATCCTCGTATTGCAAATGAAGTGCAAATCGAGAAGATCATCGATGACATTGAAGCACCAGGTCCTCTCACATGCTCAAAAGCTTCACACTTATCTAACTTTTGTGGGCACTTCATTTTTGTCTCTATCACAGAGCCCACTAAGGTAGATGAAGCATTTCTGGAGCCTGAGTGAATTCAAGCTATGCAAGAAGAATTACATCAGTTCGAGCTCAACAACATCTAGGAACTGGTCAAACGTCCATATCCTCGCAAGCACAACATTATCGGCACAAAGTGGATCTACCACAACAAGCAAGATGAAAATGGCCTTGTGGTGAGGAATAAGGCACGGCTTGTAGCTCAAGGCTACACACAGGTTGAAGGAATTGACTTCGATGAAACTTTTGCACCTGTTGCTAGACTTGAGGCTATTCACATATTACTTGCTTACGCTAACCATCATGATATTATCTTACAACAAATGGATGTGAAAAGTGCATTCCTCGATGGTAAGATTGAGGAAGAAGTATATGTTGCTCAACCCCCAGGTTTTGAAGATCCAAAGAATTCTGATAAAGTCTTCAAGCTTAACAAGGCCCTGTATGGCCTCAAACAAGGCCCTCGGGCATGGTATGGTACCTTGAAGGAATTCTTCGTGAAGAATGGCTTCAAACCCGGTTCACTCGACCCTACTCTTTTCACTAAGTGTAATGATGGTGAATTGTTTGTGTGCCAAATATATGTTGATGATATCATTTTCGGCTGTACTGACCAACGATATAGTGATGAATTTGCCTATATGATGAGTGAAGAATATCAAATGTCTATGATGGGAGAGTTGAAATTCTTCTTAGGTCTTCAAATTCGTCAACAGCGCAATGGAATATTCATATCTCAGGAGAAATACCTCAAGGACGTATTGAGGAAATTCGGCATGCAAGATTGCAAAGGGGTCAAAATTCCAATGCCCACAAATGGCCATCTATGCACTGATGAAAATGGTAAAGACTTTGATCAAAAGGTATACCACTCCATGATTGGCTCTTTATTGTACCTATGTGCATCTAGGTCGGATATTATGCTTAGTGTTTGCATGTGTGCCCGATTTCAAGCTACACCGAAGGAATCACACCATAAGGCTGTGAAGCATATTCTTCGATACTTAGCTCACACACCAACACTTGGATTATGGTATCCCAAGGGCTCCACTTTTGATCTCATTAGATATTCAGACTCTGACTATGCTGGCGATCACGTGGACCGCAAGTCAACACCCGGTACATGTCATTTCCTCGGACGATCTTTGGTGTGTTGGTCCTCGAAGAAACAGAACTGTGTATCCCTCTCCACTGCAGAAGCTGAGTACATTGCTGCTGGATCATGCTGTGCTCAACTACTATGGATGAAGCAAACACTCAAGGACTATGGCGTCAACGTGAAGAATGTGCCTCTCTACTGTGACAATGAGAGTGCCATCAAGATTGCTCATAACCCAGTTCAGCACTCGAAGACCAAGCACATCCAAATTCATCATCATTTTCTTCGTGATCATGTGTTGAAGGGCGACATCTCCATTGACCACGTCAGCACTGAAGATCAATTGGTCGATATCTTCACAAAGCCCTTGGATGAGAAGAGATTTAGCAAGTTGCGGTGTGAGCTAAATATCCTAGAATCTTCGAATGTTCTCTGAAATGGACACACATCCTAACACTTATGTTGACTTGATGACTTAGATGCGCAACACACGAAGTAACATTTTTCTTCAGTCAATAAAGACTAACCCTCTAAGTGTGAAGAAATTAATGAAGAAATTGATTCCCAAAGCCCTACAATAATTGTATGCGGTGTCTGAAATCAGCTTTCTTATACGGTGGGATACACCACCAACCAAAGTTGAAAATCTTCAATTTGAGTTTTTCTTCGTTTTTGAAATTCCTCAGTTTTTTTAAATTCTTCAACTTTGCATTGTCTTCACTCTTCCCGGTGTTGTTCTTCATTCGAATATATATATATATATATATAAACACTATTCTGATCACGGGATCAGAATAATATTCTGATCACAACATGAACTTCCCGAGTAACGCGCCTGACCTTCCCCGAGTACAAGGTTGAACTTCATCTAAAAAGTGTCCAAATGGGGCTTGCGATATACCGTTAGAAAGCTATGAACACCAGTATCATGACCCAAGTTAAATTTTTGGCAAAATGTAAGCGGTTTAAGAGCAGCTTTGAAAACCGTTTTTTCTTCATACAAAAAACGTGAATCGTATTTTCGATCGCATTTCTAAACCGTTTATCAGAATGATGCAAATAATATGGCGTTAGAAAGCTGCTGCAAAACCGCTCCTTCCATATGTTGAAAGTTTTCTCTAACTCCTTACGGTTAAAGAGTAATTTGGAAAATCGTAAAATTTCGCAAACCGAACAGTCGAGTTCGTATTTTCGATGGCACTTCTAAATGGCTCATCCAATTGAGGCAAATGATATGGCGTTGAAAATCTTATGAAAATGCACTACTTTTTCATGTTGAAAGTTTTTTCTAATTTTGAACTGTTTAAAAGAAATTTAGAAAAGAATACAAGTTCTAGCGAATTTGTATTTTCGAGCTAATTTTTTAACCGTATGTTCGCATGCAGCAAATGATATGGCGTTGGAAAACTTGAAGAAATGCGAAACTTTTTTGTATCTATTATTTCTCCCAATTCTTTATGGTTTTAAGTCAGTTTCGAAAATGGCGAAAAATGTATTTTCGCCGTATTTTCTACAAACTTTAACGGAATGGCGCAAATAATATACCGTTGAAAAGCTATGAAAAATGCAAAACTTTTTCATGTTGATGGTTTTCTCTGATTCCTATCCGTTTTCAAGTAATTGCGAAAATGGCGGAATCATTCGTTCTGCCTTTATCGTGAAACATATTCTTCGGAAATGCACCTCGTGGAGAACTTGAACTTCTCAGCATGTCTACTTGAACTTCACTCTGTTTTTCATGTGCTTTTTTTCTCGTGGATATCCATCCATTGCTCCTAGCTCTCCATCCACTCACCGGAATTGAGCAAGTAATATACCGATGGAAAGCTACTGTAAATACGCAACTTTCCCATGTTGATCATTTCTTCATACTCGCGACGATTTTAAAAGTTTTTCATCTAAAATTCATTCAGCGTAGTAGTTGAACTTCCTGCTTTTTTCACGTTGAACTTCTGTGACGTATATTTGTTTGTAATTTTCTCATACATTCGTCAGTGTTACACAAATGATATTCCTTTTGTACAAATCCCTCTCAGAATATATTTTTTAACTTTTTCCGACCGAGGACTTGAACTTACACAAATGATATTCCCTACTATTTTGAAGTAAATTAGAAAATGGCGAGATCATGATTTCTGCGTTCATCGCGAACAGAAATGCACTGCATGAAGTAGTTGAGCTTCTGGGGCATGTCTGTTTGAACTTCACTCTATTTCACATTATTGTATTTTTCTTATATGAAATACACACCATGTAGTACGTGAACTTCCGGTTGTTATCGCTTTGAACTTCTCTCTGGTTTGTGAGAATTATTTTAAAACACAAAAAACAACATATTTCTTTTATGAATTTTGGACATTTAAATACACGGTGAACCTCTATCACAAGAATTTTTTGAACTTTTCCTCGCCGAGCACTTGAACTTGTAGCAACCATTTTTTTTCATTTATGAGTTGTTTTTAAAAGTGCAAAATATGGCGTTGTATTTTTTCTTTTTTGAACAGGTAAATCCTAGGTTTTAATAAACTCCGAACTTCCCTGTTATTTCAATTCGAATTTCACCTTTTTATATTTTGAGTAAAAAACGGTATTCAATTTTTATACGAAAAAATCGAACATGGAAATACAAGGTGAACCTCTCTCGCAAGAATTTTTGAACTTCTCTAGTCAGAGCACTTGAACTTCTTTCAACAAACCTTTTAAACTTTTTATTTTTCTATATACTTTTATTCTCACCTGAAATGCATTTCTTGCAGTACTTGAACTTCTCGTTGTTTTTACTATGAATTTCTTTCAATAGGTAAGAATTTTTTTAATACATAAAAACGTGTTTTAAATAGTATACATGAAAATTTTAAACTCTTCATCAAAATGTGGCACATAATATACCGGTGAAAGGCTTATGAATAGCCGCAAGTTTTTCACGTAGACAGGTGTTACAAATTCGTTGCCATTTGAGAGCATTTTTTAAAATGGCAAAACAACGTTGTTTTTTGCCTTTTAAAACAACAATGTAAATGAACGATGGACGTCTCGTAAATATAATTTTTGAACCATGCAGGGTGGAGCACGTGAACTTCCCGCAACAAACCTTTTAGGCTTTTAGTTTTGTATTCTTTTATTCTCTTCTGAAACGCATTCAATGTATTAGTTGAACTTCCGGTTGTTTTCACCTTGAACTTCTGTCACGTATTTTGTTCAACCTCTCTCACAAATTTTTTAGAAATTTCTCGGGTCGAGCACTTGAACTTCTGGCAACAAAACATTTAGTCTTTGCTTTTCCATTTTTTTCATACAAAATGCACACCGTGTGGTACGTGAACTTCTGGCAGTTATCAATCTGAACTTCTCTTGGTTACATGAAAATCGCTCAAACTCTAGTGTTTGAACTTCTTTTGTGTATCTCTAGAAATGTGAAGATTGGAATTTTGTTCGAAACATCGAACTTCTTCATTATTTCAAATTGAACTTATTGGTTTTATTTTTTAATAACTGTAAAATCCGATTTTTCAAATAAATATCAAGTTGCTCCGCTTTTTCCAATTGAACTTCTTGGTTTTATTCTCTAGTAACAAGAAAACCTGCATTTTTACATACATTGAACTACTCCATTTTTTAAAATTGAACTTCGTGGTTTGGATCTTAGTACTCGGGGAAAATAGCCAAAATCGCATTGTTTTTTTTTGTTTTGTTTTTTGAGATACTAAATCGAAGTTTTTGATATACTTTGAAATTATGCGTTATTTTAATTTGAACTTCACATATTTTTTTATTGAGTAAAGAATTGTGTTTGATTTTGAAATACACATCGAATTTATTTTTTTTCAATTTTTGAACTTCATGGTTGATTCTTTAATAACGACGAATTTTTTAGTTTTTTTTTAGTAAAGTGTTAGATTTTTTCATAAACATCAAATCACTTTGTTATTTCAATTTTAGACTTCTAGTTTTTTGAAAAACAGAAAATTTCACGTGCTTTGCTGATTCTGAACCATGCACGGAGGTGCACGTGAACATCTTGCAACAAACCTGAGTTTTTTATATACTTCGAACTTCTCTGTTATTTCAAATTGAACTTCTTAGTCTTATTCTTAGAAAAAAATATGTTTTCAAATAAGCATCAATTTTTTTAAATTGAACCACATACTTATATTTTTCCAAGAAATGGAAAGAATTTGAGTTTTCCGTAAACATCAAACTACTCCTTTTATTTTAATTTGAATTTCTTTAATTTTATTCTTTAGTAACGAAGAAACCTTGTGTTTTTTATCAATATTGAAATTCTCTTTTTTTATAATTTGGACTTCTTGGTTTATTTCTTTTAGCATCAAAATATCTTAGTTTTGTCATAAATATTGGACCCCATCCACATTCTTTTTCTAATTAATATTTCTGAACTATTTTTTGTTATTTTAATTTGAGCTTCCGTTGTGGAAACTTGTTGAACATGAGGAACTTTTTGAACTTTCCCGGTCTGTGCACTTGAACTTCCATCAACAAAAATTTTGAACTTCACCTTTTTACTCTTATTTTCTCATAGAAAGACACACCATGCAGTAAGCGAACTTCCGTCTGTTGTCAATTTGAACTTCTCCCTATTTCACTTTAGTAACGAAAAAAAACCTGAGTTTTTTATAGACATCGAACCGCTGTAACTTTTTTATTTGATCTTCTTTTGTGTATGTTTATAAATGTGAAAATTTGGAGTTTTGTTAGAAACAGTGAACTTCTTCATTATTTCGCATTGAACTTATTGGTTTTATTCTTTAGTAACGAGAGAACCTGAGTTTTATTATATACATTGAATTACTCCCTTTTTTTAATTTAATTTCTTAATTTTACTCTTTAGTATTGCGGAAAATATGAGTTTTTTATAAACATCAAACAACTTCACTTTTTTAATTATGACTTCTTAGTGTTATTCATTAGTAACACGAAAAGTCCTAGTTATGTAATAAATATCGAACTGCTCAATTATTTATTGGTGAACTTCTAGGTCTTATTTTTAAAAGAGGGAAAATCTTTTTTCTATAAACTTTAAAGTTGAACTTGTAGGCCTTATTTTTAAAAGAGGGAAAATATTTTTTATAAACTTTTTGAACTGCTTAGCTTTTTCAATTTGACCTTCTTGGTATTGTAATAAACATTGAAATTCCCCATTATTTAAATTTGGACCTGTAGTTTTTTTTTGTAGAATAGGGAAATTCCATTTTCTCTATAAATTTTGAGCTGCTCTATTTTTTAATTTGGCCTTCTTGCATTATTCTTTAGTAACAGAAAAAAAATCCTAATGTAGTAATAAGCATTGAACCGCTCCATTATTTGTATTTGAACTTCTTGGTTTATTATTTAGTAACCGAAGAAATCCGGCTTTTGTAATTAGCATCGAACCGCCCAGCTATTTAGATTTGAACCTGTAGGTTTTTTTAAACATGGAAAACCCATTTTTGTAAAAAAATGAACTGCTCTCTTATTTTAATTTGACCTTCTTGGTTTTTTTTTTGAAACATAAAAAATATGTTTTTACACAAATACAAACAAATAGCCATGCACGAACACAAGAAGGTCAAATTAAACAAATTTTGGCACATGCACGACAGCTCGCCATGACAGTGGAAGATGCATTGTACTAGCATTAATCAAGTTGGCCTGCTGAAAATCAACACAGTGGACTGCAGCCATACTAATTACTACAGAAAATGGTCAAGAACAGTTCACCATGTGCTGCCATACTATTCTTTTGTGGCATAAACACAAGCATATTAGAGGCATACTCTTTGTTCTTACATGATGACCTACAGAGGATGTAGAGAAAAATGGGACATCTAGGAGAAGGACTAATCAGTATTGAGCTTGAGCCACCATCTGAGCAATAAATCCAATAGTGGCAGACGCATATATCTGGCTACGCTACACCTTAAGGGAAATCACATCCCATGTTGAATAGCATCCCAGCAACAGCAAGGTTCAGTCAGTATAGGGCATTCTAGCATTATCTAAACTGTCACCCCTCAAATGTTCATATAGAAAATCTTCCTCTCATTCAGGTCCACCTTAGCACCATGGGCTATCTGTGTTTTAGCATGGGGCACTGTCAGTGAATTTTAAAGACAACGAAATGCATCACTGTAGCACGATAGTAGAGATTCTGAACTGAATCAATATGCGCCTAACAAGAAATACTCAAAGAAAGCAGTGGCATACTACGTTGCATTAGTGTGTCTAATAGGAAGTTGACCGAAGTTCAAATATTGTAGTATTATACAAGGTTCATCTACTTCCTACATCACGTCAAAAAGTTAGCAACGGAATGAAAAAGGGAAGGACGCTTGTTACATTTTACTTGAGCATATCCAAAATTCAAATTAGCAGAGCATATGAACGAACATGTGGACTTTCAACTGTAAAAAAACATCTATTTCTACTGGAAAATACATCCAATTGAAAACAAAATTGATTAACTACTCCCAAAATAGCACCAGAAATCATGAAAAAATAAGAGGATAACTGCAGTAACTAGTTTAACGGTTAGGATTTGCCGGTTTGACTTTAAGGTGCTCAACCATAAATTAATTGAACCAGTAAGTTGATACAGTATATTAGTGATGGTGACCGGAAAGAATCGACCCAAGGTACACTAGTGGGTCTAAACCGGATCGAGCAACTTGTCTCGTTATGATCCCTGAAATTTTCTCCCTTTGCTCTAGACACTTGGTCAGACATAGACTTTCTACAGATCTGACTATAGATCAGCTCTACATAGACTTTCTACAGATTTTGGAACGTCGAAATTTCTGTTATGCTGAATCCGCAGATAAAAGACTATCCATATAACGAAATGCAACAGTTTTAGGTTGAAGATGGAACAAAGCTACTGCTGACTTCCTATGCTAAAATATCTGTTGACATCATGGAAGGTTCAGAGACCTCGTTCTGAAACTTCAGCATGCGAACTATTTTCCATGGTAGATCTATGACTGCTACTGCTATGCTTCATCCGCAGCTAGAAACTTAGAATTGTCTCATGTCTCCAGATATTCAAGTAGGAGTATGACAAGCAACTGTATTTAGCGTATCACTCAACCTGGAGCAGTCGATGCGGAGAAACTACCTGAGCAAGTTCAAGTTGTCCGTCGCGAGAAGAACACCCTGTGCGTGCTGGTGGCCCGAGTGGCATGACGGCGGTGCTGGCGTGGAGCTTCACCGAAAGAGGGCTCAACAGGAGGGATGGCACACCTCACTGGAGATGCAGGAGCAGGAGCGGCACTCCATGGATGAACCTTCCTCCAGGAAGGTCAAGGTGGCCCTCATGAGAAGGTCAGTGTGGCCGACCAGGACGGCGCAGGGGCAGGGGAGGGGGATCCCGGCCAGCTGGGTGATGCGGCGGCCCACATCAGCTCCGGCGAGGAAGAAAGGCATGCGTGAAGAAGAGGCATTGGAGCAGGCGAGCTCCACCATGGCGAAGGTTAGGAAGGTTCCTCTCCAGGGCGGCGGCGAGAGGAAGATCGCGGTGGTTGCCGTGGCGAGCTCCACCGGTGGGA
This sequence comes from Triticum aestivum, assembly GCF_018294505.1. Taxonomy (NCBI): domain Eukaryota; kingdom Viridiplantae; phylum Streptophyta; class Magnoliopsida; order Poales; family Poaceae; genus Triticum; species Triticum aestivum. The sequence continues at coordinate 637,574,446 of NC_057804.1, read as the reverse complement.
TTCGATAAGAGGCTGCGGCGTGCAGGGTTTCCAGCGGGCAGCAGCGCGCGAGGTTGGCCGGTGGTGTGGTGGCGTTGAAGAGGATCTCGGGAAGAGGGCGATGCTGTCGGCTGGTGGCGGCGCTGCCGTCGGTTGGGGGTGGGGTGGCGGGTGCATTGCCGGTTTCGGGCAGGAGGTGCGGGAGGGAGGTGGGGGATCTGGATCGTGGGAGGTGGTGGATCGGGATTGGGGGAGGTGGGGTGAGTTTCCTTCTTTTTTTTGTCGCTGAACGATTCGGTTGTTCGGGAACATCTGATCGCTCACTATATAGGCGCTTCGTGATCCAAATAACTATTCTAATCCTGGGATTAGAATAGTGTTACTCTCTCTCTCTCTCTCTCTCTCTCTCTATATATATATATATATATATATATATATATATATATATATATAAGTTCTAAGTCCTCCACAGCATTCACTTATTGCTATTTCTTCAAAGTTGATTTCTTATGCTAAGTGAATGTGATCGGACCCTTTCCCCCTCTATGCTAAACTCAACCCAGTCTATTCACAAATTCCTCATATGCGTTCTATTTGAAACTCGTTCAAAATCTTCACTATGTCCCTGACAGCTGAAGAAATTGCGAATGGAACTTTAAAACTTATCTTATCTGAATTTTCGGCTTTGCCGCTCAAACCGTTCCGCATCCCACGATATATTTATCTATTCACCCACGATCTTACACTATCGCCACCTAACTATACGTGGGTGACACATGTCATGCGAATGAGAAGGGTTAGGGGCACGTTCGTCCTAAATCTTCGGGTGAACAGTTTTTCACTGCGACTATAAATACCCCCTCACCCCTTCCTCACTTCTTTTACTCCGCTCGACCTCTCTCTCCCGCTCGAGCTTCTCAAACCCTAGCGCCGCCGCTACTCCATCATCGCCAGTGAGGAAGAGCTTCACTGCCTCGACCTCATCGCCGTCGTACTCACACCGGCCGCGGAAATCTTCCCTCCGCCGCCGCCATAGCCGTCTTCCTCCGCCAAGTTAGGGCGTGGAAGATCTGAACTGACGAACTTCACATCTGTTCTTCTCAGTTCGTCGTGTTCTTCACTTCGGGTAATTAAAAGTTACTTTTAACTGCTCGCTTTGATTCTCAAGTTTTCCTGAAAGTCTTCAAAGGTGTTTATTCTTCAATTATTCACACACATAAACACCTCACGTGTCATCTGTTCTTGATTCGTTTCTCTAAGCTATGATTTTCTTCAAGATTCCTCAATTGTGTGGATTTTCAATCTATACAACTCTGGAACCTAAGACAAAGAACGCTTAGTGAAATTCCTCAAGACTCATCTGGTCAAATTCCTCAAACTTGTTTTTTTTTGAAAAACCCTCTGAGAATGCATATGACCTCTCCAAATTCCTCGCAACTACACTCTGTTCACAGGTACAAATGTCCGCTGCTGAATCACTAGGTTCTCATCAACTTAACTCATTTGCAGCGTTCCTCGAAGAAAAGTTGCGTACTTCTTCAGAGAATTCGATTGTTCAAATTCCTCATCTGAAGAAAATGGCAGATGGTAAGAAGCCACAAAAGGGAGGAAAGAAGCCTCAGGTCATGACTGCTTTTGAGATCCCTGAGGACATTTACGCAGGCTATTTCACACCCGATGAGGCCAAGTTTGGTAAGGAAAACAAGAATCAGCGCAAAGTGCGCATCCATAGGATTGAAAGGAGATGGGCACGGGAATGGAGGGAGTACAGGTATGTAACTCCCAAGTACATGAAGAAATTCGCACTCAACCTTCCATGCCCAAGACCTCCATTGGCACCAGGCCAGTTGGCAGAGCCCACTAGCCTCAAGTGCGGTGAGGATTATTCTGATGAATGGGCGAAGCGCCAAGCCAAACTGGCCAAGCAAGCTAAGAAAGCAGTGAGGAAATTCAACGATGACTCTGTTGCTGCTGCTGGCTCAGCTGAGGCCTCTACCAGTCAGCCCAAGAAGGCTATGCCCAAGAAGCCTGCACACAAGTCCAGTGCTTCACCTTCAATTCCCTCACGGCCAAGCTCCTCTGCTATGCCATCAAGGCCAGATTCCTCAAGGCCCTCATGGCAAACTCCTCAGCCTGCTCCATCAAAGTCCTCAGTTCCTCCGACAAAGTCTTCAGCTGCTCCCACAAAATCCTCGGCACCTGTGCATCTCGCCACGTGCCAAAGGACTCAAGGCTTCTCTATTGCCTCAGGAGCATCTGCAAGCTCCTCTGCTGCTCGAAATTCCTCAGCTGGTCCCTCTCTGCTGAAGAAAAAGGCCACTACTGGACGAGGCACTCGCCCAAGTCCTCACAAGAAGCAGGTAGCCTTCCATGTACCTTCTGATCATGATGAGGCTGATGATGAAGAACTTGCCAAAATCATCAGAAACAGGCAAGCCAGGGCCGCTAGAGCCGAAGGCAGCAATGTGCCAATGATGTTGGATCCCAAGCTGATCCTTGATTTCATTGTCTTATGGCACAAGGACCCCAACATGCCTTTGCCGGAGTTGAACCTCACTCCTGGTCAAAGCCATGTCCTCACTGCCTTCATTGAGGAAGAGAAATGGAAATTTGAACAAGGCAGAAGTCTGAAGAAAGCGCAGTACAAGAAACAACACTACCTCAAGGACAATGTCCTCACTCTCACCCCTGATCAGCTTCTTTGCTTGCAAGCTGAAATCAAGCAACTAAGCAATGAATTTGATCGCTATTATGCTGACTGGAAGGGTGCCAAGGTGCGTTTCGTCAATCTGACGAAGAAATTCACTTCAAGTGCTGCTCCACCTGTGCACATTGAAGTTACTCAGGCTGAGGCATCTGCTCAGCCTACTGAAGAAAATGCCAGCACTGCTGATGACAATCAGGCTGCTAAAGAAAATGAGAGTGCCAGGGCTGATGATTCCATTCCAGCCGCTGAATATATTGCCAGGGCATCCACTAGTGGTGCGCCTGAAGAAAGTGAACAAGTCAGGGAAACTACATCAGTTGCGTCTGAGGAACATGAACCAATGTCCTCTGCACCTCCTGCGCCTACACCAACTCCAATCCTTCCATCTGCATCAGATGCGAAGAAGACCAAGGCTGCAGAACGTGCAACTGTGAAGAAAAGGAAGGCATCAGCTTCATCAAATTGTTTAGCTCCAAAGAAGATGAAGACTCTGATCAGTTCAATTGACAATCCAATTGATGTCATTCCAGTTTCATCAATGCCATCAAAGGACCTTGTTCCGTTTGGTGAAGACTATGTGATTCCTGATGAATCTGATGAAGAACCTCCTTCTACTGCTTCTTTAGAGCAGTTGGACAAAGAAATTGAAGTGGATGAGATCCCTTCAACACCAATCATTTCCTCACCTTTGCCTCAGTTTACTAATGAAGAGGCAGGTGTTGAAGAAATTGAAGAGGAGGATGTGGACATTGGCTGTACCACTTCGGTCCTCAATGGTGAATTTTGGGACAGTCAGCATCCTAACTCCCCAATGTCCACTCCTCTCCAAGTTATTCCTTAGTCCCCTGCTACCACTAAAGTACAAATGGGATCTGAAGAAGCTCATGCAACCCCAAGTGTTCATGAAGAAATTCCAGCCACTAGTGCTGAAGAAATTGTCAATGAAGAATTGGCAACCCAGGCTGAAGCTGCTGAAGAGCCTGAAGTTCCTCAGCCTGAGGAACCTGAGATTGCGATTCCTAAGGTGGTGTTGCAATTGACTGACACTCCTCATCCCAAGCCAAAGGATCCCTTCTCTAAGAAGCAAAAATTCAGGGCTGATGATTTCTTCGGCGAGCACGTGTTCTTCACTGACTTCAACCCCTATGACAATGCTCGTCTTAGAAGGAAGCGTTTCTGGACTGCTAGTCAGGCCAACTTCTATTCCTCAGTGCTTTTCAACAAGGACAAAGTCTTTGATCATGAGCATATTCCTCATGTGGACATGGAATCCATGTCGTGCTTCTCTCAAGTTCTCAGCATGATTCATGACGCTGGCTTGCTAAATTTCTGCTCTGACATCGTTGATTGGAACAAAGAGCTTATTCTTCAGTTCTACGCAACTTTGCATATCACAGGCAATGCTGCTGACATCAACTCATGGGTGTTGGACTGGATGACTGAAAACACGCATTACAAGGCACCAGCCACTGAATTGCTTCGTGCCCTGCCAATCAGTCCTCCACTTGATGGTGCTCGTTGTCTGTATGATGAGCCTGAACTCACTGATCGCTACATGCAAGTGCTCATGAAGCCGCTGAAGCCAAGACAAGCTCCAAGAACCAAATTCCCCATGAAGGAATTGCTCTATGTGCCGAGGACAACCTATCGCATTCTAACGAAGACCATGAGTCCCATCAAAGGCCATGACTCTTCCGATGAAGAAATTATCGAAATGATGAAGAACATGCTTTTCAACATCATGCATGGCATCCCCATCAACTATCATGATTTCTTCATGAGGACTCTTGCAAATATTGCACTTTCTCCATTGAGCTGAAGCCTTACGCACCGTGGATCATGAGATTCCTCAGAACAAGGTCTTCACTCAACTACAAGGCTGACACTCTCAACCATGGCAGCTACTTGCCTCCGATTGAAGTCCTCAAACGGACATATTCTTCAGGTGAAGAAAAGGGCAAGGCACCTGCTGTGATCGATGAAGGCATTCGTCCATTGGATGGTCAGTTCCACAAAGCTGCATCTAACTCCACCAATGACGACTCTGCCACTCATGATACTGCTGCCAATGCTACCAAGACAAGTCCTCAAGCTACTTCTCCTTGTGTGCTGACTGATCATGAACTGCTGATAAGTCTTCACCAGAAGGTGAATCGCAACCACGAATGGGTTAAGCGTCAGTTTGGTTCTATTCTTCACAACATGACTTCCACACATAATGCAGTGAAGAAAAACCACTACTACCTCCATGAAGTGTTTGATCGCACCTGGGCTATTCTGTCACATCTGGTGAAGAAGATCTAAAGCAAATGGGCTTCAAGGAAGACTTTGACTGGTCTGCTCCTCCTCCGAAGAAATTCAAGAGGATCAAGGTTCCTTCCTTGGTGGCCAGCTCATATTCTTCATCACGTGCCACGGACGAGCATGAAGACTTGGACGACACTGCAGCAGGCCCTACATCGACTCAAGACCCTGACGGCGCTGGGGCTCCTCCATCTTCATGATATTCTTCAGGGGCGTTAGTCCTCGGTTTCAACCCTTTTGGTCATTCGATGACAAAGGGGGAGAAATTTGAGTTAGTCTTCAAGCGGGTCTATCTTATATGGGCGTTTTTTGCTAAGTTACAACTCTCGTTCTTCTGATGACTTTGCTGGGTCGAGTTGTAATCTTAAACTCTATGGTGACCTGATACTTTTGATGTGTTCTTCTGCATGCTTATTCCTCATTAATGTTAATGCACGCATGCTGAATTACATCAGTCACCATATTTCATCATGCATTTCAAATTCTTCATATCAAATGCGTGTATGAATTACAAGATATAGGGGGAGATCTCCATGATTATACTCTTCAAGTGTGCATCGCTTCAAAAGCAAATTCCTCACAATGCACATCTTCAGGGGGAGTTCTTCTATATCTTGCAATCAAACTCCTCAATATCGGTATTTACACTTCATATGTTTATCCCCATTGAAAACTTAACCTATATTGTCATCAGTCACCAAAAAGGGGGAGATTGTAAGTGAATCTAGTGCCCCTTAGTGATTTCGGTGTATTGAAGACTTATAGGTTAAGGGACTGATGCGTTTGTGAGTGTACACAGGTCTATAAGTCCATGAGGAGTTTGATATTTACAGAGAAAGTCGATCCCTAAAAATGAAGTTCTTCGTCTGAAGACTTTGGATTTCTGAAGACTTTGGAAGTGAAGAAATTGGTGTGACCTTGAAGACTTGGTATTCATCCGAGGAATATGGAGCGTGAAGACTTTTGTTTTCGTAGTTTCATTTTCTATTTCTTGAGTCATAGGAAACACCGTACTGTTAAAGGGGGTCGAGGACATACTAAGGAAAAATTTCCATGTGATGCTCAACTCAAAATCCTACACCTACCAATCCCTTCGAGTGAAGCCATTGGAAATCTAATACAGTTCAGTCATATTCTTCAGTGACAGAGACGAAGTTCTTCTGGTCTCTGAGGAATTTATTCTGACTGAGGAGTTAGGAATTCACTAGTGTGAATTGCCTACACAGTGAGGAACATGATAGCCCTGAGGATTTTGATAGTTAAAATTCCGACCGTTGTTGTGCTATGCGCCAGCAGTTCCAAAATATCTACCCACCTAACGGTCATATCAGACAAGGGCATTTATGTCTTATCATGTCGGGCTGCTCCCGAGGCTATAAATAGCCACCCCCTACAACCACTAGCTGGTTGGCTGCTCCGAGAGAAACTGACACTTGTCAATTGAGAGCATCCCATCCTCCGAGGACTTTGAGCGAAAATCATCAAGTGAGGAAAACCCAAAACCCAACACCTACAAACCCAAAGTGATTGAGCATCACTGAAGAGATTGATCCTGCATGGACCGACGCTTGTTACCTTTGAAGAATGTGCTTCTTCCAGACGGTTAGGCGTCAAGGTCTAGAGCATCCCAGAGGAATTGTGGATCACCGAGTGACCGAGTTTGTGAAGGTTCGGAAGTCACCTGAAGACTTACCACGAGTGATTGGGCGAGGTCTGTGTGACTTTAGCTCAAGGAGAATACGGTGTGGACTATGTGTCCGGGACTGGGCGTCCTTGAGTTTAAATACTCAGCCGCTCCAACCAGATGTACAACTAAGACAGCAGTTGGAACTGGTCTGCCAAATCATTGTCTTCACCAAGCCTCCTGGTTCTATTTCCTCAACTCTTTCACTTCCTCATGTCTGTTGTTGTGTGCATGTTCATATCTGTTTGAAGACTTTGACTGAAGACTTTCTCAATTTCCTCAGTTCAATTTCTTCAGTTCGTCCGTCTTCTTTCTTGTGTTATCCTGTGTTTACGCTTTCTGTACTCTGTGTTTGTCTTCATCTCACCATGATGACTATGCTTGTATTCTCTTATGTTTACTTCTGAGTACTTATTCCGCTGCTAGTAGTTCTTCAGTCAGGAATTTCCTCACCAGCAAATTCCTCGGTGAAGAATTTATAAAAGTCGCCTATTCACCCCCCCTCTAGTCGATATAACACACTTTCAACCGTCACCGGAGACAACAATACTCCGGATAATGCTGAAGACCATGAAGACCCTATCGAACTAACATCCGAGCATGATGATTGGGAGGATGGGCAAGTCAACCCCGACGATCCTATCGGGAACGAGGGCTCGGAGGATAGTAACTAGTTACCGATCTCCGAAGAGGACGAGAGCCTCGGTGACGAAGATTTCATCGTGCCAGAGGAACCCCTCGAACAAGAGAGTTTTAAGCGTCGGCTAATAGCCACTGCAAGAAGCCTGAAAAAGAAGCAGCAGCAGCAGCTTCAAGCTGATCAGGATCTGCTCAATGACAGATGGACTAACGTCCTGGCAGCCGAGGAATACGGTCTCGAACGCCCAACTAAGAGTTACCCGGAGCGCAAGCTGCTACACCAATTCGACGATGAGGCCCCAGAGCCTATACCGCCAATGCGTAACGCTGCCGACGGACCTGACCGACCAACACGTGGCCGTGACAGAGCGACAACTCAAGCCGAACACCAGCCTGCACCACCCCGCCATAAAGGCAGAGAGACAGCAGCTGCAAGATACACTTATGACCTACGACAGGACCTGGATAATAGAGCCGGTTAGACCAGATCAATCTATGGACTAAGGGGGCGTGCCCCAACGCGAGAAGACGGCCATCAGGCCTGGCATGACAAACACACCTTCACCTGGGCCGAAAACCGCATACGGACTCCATCCGAACTGCGTCGTGACGTTGCCCGATACAGAGGCACCACACCCCCCTATGCTTCATCGATGAGGTAATGAGCACCAGTTCCCAGAAGGGTTTAAAACCGTGAACATTGAATCATACGATGGCCGATCCCGTAGTATGGATTGAAGACTTTCTTCTCCACATTCACATGGCTCGCGGTGACGATTTACACGCCATCAAATACCTCCCCTAAAACTTAAGGGACCAGCTAGGCACTGTTAAACAGCCTCCCAGAAAACTCTATTGGAAGCTGGGAAGACCTGGAGGATGCCTTTAGAGACAACTTCCAAGGCACTTATATCCGTCCTCCGGACGCAGATAACCTTAGTCACATAGTCCAGCAGCGTGGAGAGTCAGCCAGAAAATTTTGGACCCAGTTCCTATTTAAAAAGAACCAAATTGTTGATTGTCCGGACGACGAGGCTCTAGCAGCCTTTAAACACAGCATTCACGATGAATGGCTCGCCCGACACCACGACCAAGAAAAGCCGAAGTCCATGGCAGCCCTCACATCACTCATGACCCGCTTTTGCGTAGGCAAAGATAGCTGGCTAGCCTGTAGCAGCAATAGTACCAGTGACCCTGGCACTTCTGAAGCCATAAACAGCAACGGCAGGCCCCGACACAACAAAAATAAGCGTCAGAGCAACACTGACAATGCCGAAGACACGACGGTCAACGCCGAATTCAGTGGCTCCAAACCCGGTCAGCGGAAGAAGCCATACAAAAGAAACAAAGATGGTTCATCTAGCTTGGACCGAATACTCAATCGACATTGCCAGATTCACGGCACCCCTGACAAGCATGCCAACCATACCAACAGAAATTGTTGGGTCTTTGAAACATCTCCGTCGTATCTATCATTTTTGATTGTTCCATGCCAATATTCTTCAACTTTCATATACTTTTGGCAACTTTTTATACTATTTTTAGGACTAAAATATTGATCCAGTGCCCAGTGCCAGTTCCTGTCTGTTGCATGTTTTATGCTTCGCAGAAACCCAATGTCAAACGGAACCCAAACGGGATAAAAATGGATGGAGATTATTTTGGAATATTTGGGATTTTTCCGGAGGAAGAATCGACGCGAAACGGTGTCCGGGGTGGCCACGAGACAGGGGGGCGCACCCTCCCCCCCTGGGCATGCCCTGGACTCTCGTGGGACACCTGTAAGGCGGTTGACGCTCTTCTTTTGCCGCAAGAAAGCTAATTTTACGAGAAAAATCTGGGCGAAAGATTCACCCCAATCGGAGTTATGGATCTCCAGATATAAAAGAAACGGTGAAGGGGCAAAATCCCAGAATGCAGAAACAGAGAGATAGATCCAATCTCGGAGGGGCTCTCGCCCCTCCCACGCCATGGGAGCCAATACCAGAGGGGAAACCCTTCTACCATCTAGGGAGAAGGTCAAGGAAGAAGAAGAAGAAGGGGGGCTCTCTCCCCCTTGCTTCCGGTGGCACCGGAATGCCGCCGGGGGCCATCATCATCACCGCGATCTTCGCCAACACCTCCGCCATCTTCACCAACATCTCCATCACCTTCCCCCATCTATATCCAGCGGTCCGCTCTCCCGCAACCCGTTGTACCCTCTACTTGAACATGGTGCTTTATGCTTTGTATTATTTTCCAATGATGTGTTGCCATCCTATGATGTCTGAGTAGATTTCCGTTGTCCTATTGGTGATTGATGAATTGCTATGATTGGTTTGAGTTGCATGTTTTATTATTGGTGCTGTCCTATGGTGCCCTCCGTGTCTCCCAAGCGTGAGGGATTCCCATTGTAGGGTGTTGCAATGCGTTCATGATTCGCTTATAGTGGGTTGCGTGAGTGACTGAAACACAAACCCGAGCAAGGGGATTGTTGCGTATGGGATAAAGGGGACTTGATACTTTAATGCTATGGTTGGGTTTTACCTTAATGAATCTTTAGTATTTGCGGATGCTTGCTAGAGTTCCAATCATAAGTGCATATGATCCAAGTAGAGAAAGTATGTTAGCTTATGCCTCTCCCTCAAATAAAATTGCAATAGTGATTACCGGTCTAGTAACGTCGTCAATTGCTTAGGGACAATTCCACAACTCCTACCACCACTTTTCCACACTCGCTATATTTACTTTATTGCTTCTTTATCTAAACAGCCCCTAGCTTTTATTTACGTGTTCTTTATTATCTTGCAAGCCTATCCTGTCAAACCTACAAAGTACTTCTAGTTTCATACTTGTTCTAGGTAAAGCGAACGTCAAGCGTGCGTAGAGTCGTATCAGTGGCCGCTAGGAGTTGAGAGAGTATTTGTTCTACCTTTAGCTCCTTGTTGGGTTCGACACTCTTACTTATCGAAAGAGGCTACAACTATCATGTATACTTGCGGGTTATCAAGACCTTTTTCTGGCGCCGTTGCCGGGGAGTCATAGAGTGGGGTGAATATTCTCGCGTGTGCTTGTTTGCTTTATCACTAAGTAATTTTTATTTGTTGTTCTTAGTTGTTCTCTATCTTTAGTTATGGATATGGAACACGAAATACCAAAAAAAATTAGGTGTACTTGCTACTCATGGAGATGGGGTAACTCCTAAAACCCTCGATTCTCATTATGTGAGAGATATTATGTACTACTTTGATAATCCTAAGAAAACCCCATTCAACTTTATAATGGGAGACACGTTGGATCAACGTGAATACTTTAGGGATTATCGCTCGACACAAAAAGGGAAACTATTATGGGATAAATTTATTACGTTGCATTGGTATGCCCAGGATCTATGCTTGAGATATGATATTACTTGTTGCTCTAGGATGAAGGCTCCACACCTTCCCTTTTCATGCAAATTTAATGATAATGAAACCTTAGCTTCTTATGCTAATGGTATATATCATTACTATGATGTTGAACAAATAGAAGAATTTGTTGCTTTTAAGGCTGCTTATGAAATTGAATCTTTGCTTGAAAAGTATGAAGCTTTTGATGATGATGGTGTTTATAGGCCTGAAAATCTTGCTATACTTAGATATTGCTATGAAAATTATGAATACAATTACTATATTAATGCATTTATTGAGGATGTCTCTGTTGTCCAATAAGAGACTAATATTTTGCAGGAAGCTATGGAAGAAGAAATTGATGAAACTATGAGCTCATTGGATGAAAAAGATGATGAGGAGAGCGAAGAACAAAAGGAGGAAGAGCGGATTGATCACCCGTGCCCACCTTCTAATGAGAGTAACTCTTCAACCCATACATTGTTTAATTGCCCTTTGTGCTTACCGAAGGATGATTGCTATGATGTTATGATCCCGTTGATTCTCTTGAAATGTCCCTTTTTGATGATGCTTGCTATGCTTGTGGCCAAGATGCCAATATGAATTACGCTTATGGAGATGAACTCGCTATAGTTCCTTATGTTAAACATGAAATTGTTGCTATTGCACCCACGCATGATAGTCCTATTATCTTTTTGAATTCTCCCGACTACACTATATCGGAGAAATTTGCGCTTAGTAAGGGTTATATTGAGGGGTTGCCTTTTACCATTGCACATGATGATTTTGATGAATGTAATATGCCGGTGCTTGCTGCTCCTACTTGCAATTATTATGAGAGAGGAACTATATCTCCGCCTCTTTATGTTTCCAATATGATAGAATTGCAAGAAACCACTTATACTATGCATTGGCCTTTACTTGGTGTGCATGAATTGTTCTTTTATGACATGCCGATGCATAGAAAGAGAGTTAGACTTCGTTGTTGCTTGATATATGTTACTTTGTGCTCACTACTAAATTACAAATCATTGTTAATTAAAATTGGCTTTGATATACCTTGAGATCCGGGTGGATCCATTACTTGAGCACTAATGCCTAGCTTAATGGCTTTAAAGAAAGTGCTGCCAGGGAGACTGCCCGGAAGTTTTAGAGAGTCATTTATTTCTGTCGAGTGCTTTCTTATAGTTTAAAAACAAAAAAATAAAGAGGGGAACCTAAAACTTTTCAAAAAAGGAAAGTGAAAGTGAGAAAGACAAGCATTGTTGAAGTGGGAGAGCTCCTTGAACTTTGTTCATGCTCACGGAAACTTTGTTAATCTTAATTACAAAAACTTTTCAACAAAAATAATTATCCCCTTGTATAATTCCACTGTATTATAGAAATAATGTGCCAAGGTTTGCCTTTAGGATGTTTACAATGCTTGTTGGTTTGTACGGTGCAGGACAGAAACTTTGGCTGTAGTGTGCGATTTTACATTTTTAACTGGAACGTCAATTGGTTCTGATTCCTTTTGCACTGTCTTGCTGTACAACTTTTTTATGTTTCCTAATTTTGGTAGAACTTTTGCGGTACCAGAAGTATGGTGGATGTTCAGATTGCTACAGACTGTTCTGTTTTTGACAGATTCTGTTTTTGATGCTTAGTTTACTTGTTTTGATGAATCTATCAATCTATATCAGTGGATTAAGCCATGAAAAAGTTATGTTACATTAGACACAATGCAAAAACAAAATATGAATTGGTTTGCAACAGTACTTAGAGTGGTGATTTGGTTTATTATACTAACGGATCTTACCGAGTTTTCTGTTGAAGTTTTGTGTGGATGAAGTGTCTAAACGAGGAGGTCTCGATATGAGGAAAAGGAAGAGAGGCAAGAGCTCAAGCTTGGGATGCCTGAGGCACCCCAAATAAATATTCAAGGAGACTCAAGCGTCTAAGCTTGGGGATGCCCTGGAAGGCATCCCCTCTTTCTTCAACAAGTATCGGTATGTTTTCGTATTCGTTTCGTTCATGCATTATGTGCAAGTCTTGGAGCGTCTTTTGGATTTAGTTTTCGCTTTTCTTTTATGCACCATGCTGGTATGAGATAGTCCGTGGTTGATTTATAGAATGCTCATTGCACCTCACTTAAATCTTTTGAGTATGGCTTTATAGAATGCTTCATGTGCTTCACTTATATCATTTGAAGTTTGGATTGCCTGTTTCTCTTCACATAGAAAACCGCCATTTGTAGAATGCTCTTTTGCTTCACTTATATTTGTTAGAGCGTGGGCATATCTTTTGTAGAGAGAATTAAACTCTCTTGCTTCACTTAGATCTATTTAGAGAGATGACAGGAATTGGTCATTCACATGGTTAGTCATAAAATCCTACATAAACTTGTAGATCGCTGAATATGATATGTTTGATTCCTTACAATAGTTTTGTGATATAAAGATGGTGATATTAGATTCATGCTAGTGGATGGTTGTGGATTGTAGAGACACTTGTGTTGATGTTTGCAAGTCCTGTAGCATGCACGTATGGTAACCGTTGTGTGACAAATTTGAAGCATGGGGTGTTTCTTTGATTGTCTTCCTTATGAGTGGCGGTCGGGGATGAGCGATGGTCTTTTCCTACCAATCTATCCCCCTAGGGGCATGCGTAGTAATACTTTGCTTCGAGGGCTAATAAACTTTTGCAATAAGTATATGAGTTCTTTATGACTAATGTGAGTCCATGGATTATATGCACCTTTACCTTTCCATTATTGCTAGCCTCTTCGGTACCGTGCATTGCCCTTTCTCACCTCGAGAGTTGGTGCAAACTTCGCCGGTGCATCCAAACCCCCTGATATGATACGCTCTATCGCACATAAGCCTCCTTATATCTTCCTCGAAACAGCCACCATACCTACCTATCATGGAATTTCCATAGCCATTCCGAGATATATTGCCATGCAACTTCCATCATCATCATATACATGACTTGAGCATTAATTTTCATATTGCTTTGCATGATCGTAAGATAGCTAGCATGATGTTTTCATGGCTTGTCCGTTTTTTGATGTCATTGCTACGCTAGATCATTGCACATCCCGGTACACTGCCGGAAGCATTCATATAGAGTCATATCTTTGTTCTAGTATCGAGTTGTAATGTTGAGTTGTAAGTAAATAAAAGTGTGATGATCATCATTATAGAGCATTGCCCCATGAAAAAAAATAAAAAGAAAAAAAAGGAAAGGCCAAAGAAGCCTAAATAAAAAAGGGGGCCAAAGAAGCCCACCAAAAAAAGAAAAAAAAGAAAAAAAAGAAAAAAGGGGCAATGTTACTATCCTTTTTCCACACTTGTGCTTCAGAGTAGCACCACGTTCTTCATATAGAGTGTCTCCTATGTTGTCACTTTCATATACTAGTGGGAATTTTTCATTATAGAACTTGGCTTGTATATTCCAACGATGGGCTTCCTCAAATGCCCTAGGTCTTCATGAGCAAGCAAGTTGGATGCACACCCACTTAGTTTCTTTTTTTGAGCTTTCATACACTTATAGCTCTTAGTGCATCCGTTGCATTGGCAATCCCTACTCCTCGCATTGACATCAATTGATGGGCATCTCCATAGCCCGTTGATTAGCCGCGTCGATGTGAGACTTTCTCCTTTTTTGTCTTCTCCACATAACCTCCATCATTATATTCTATTCCACCTATAGTGCTATATCCATGGCTTGCGCTCATTTATTGCGTGAGGGTTGAAAAAGCTGAAGTGCGTTAAAAAGTATGAACCAATTGCTCGGCTTGTCATCAGGGTTGTGCATGATGGGGGCATTTTGTGTGACGAAAATGAAGCATGTCCAAACTATACGATTTTGTAGGGATAAGCTTGCTTTGGCCTTGTTGTTTTGAAAAGACATGATTGCTTTATTGGTACGCTTGAAGTATTATTTTTTTTATGTCAAATGATAGACTATTTCTTTGAATCACTCGTGTCTTAATATTCATGCCATGATTAGACATATGATCAAGATTATGCTAGGTAGCATTCCACATCAAAAATTATCTTTTTTATCATTTACCAACTCGAGGACGAGCGGGAATTAAGCTTGGGGATACTGATACGTCTCCGTCGTATCTATAATTTTTTATTGTTCCATGCCAATATTCATCAACTTTCATATACTTTTGGCAACTTTTTATACTATTTTTGGGACTAACATATTGATCCAGTGCCCAGTGCTAGTTCCTGTCTGTTGCATGTTTTATGTTTCGCAGAAACTCAATATCAAACGGAACCCAAACGGAATAAAAACGGACGGAGAATTATTTTGGAATATTTGGGATTTTCCGGAGGAAGAATCAATGCAAAACGGTGTCCGGGGTGGCCACGAGACAGGGGCGCGCCCTCCCCCCCCCCCCGGGCGTGCCCTGGACTCTCATGGGCCAACCGTAAGGCGGTTGACGCACTTCTTTTGCCGCAAGAAAGCTAATTTTACGAGAAAAATCTGGGCGAAAGATTCACCCCAATCGGAGTTACGGATCTCCAGATATAAAAGAAACGGTGAAGGGGCAAAATCCCAGAACGCAGAAACAGAGAGATAGATCCAATCTCGGAGGGGCTCTTGCCCCTCCCACGCCATGGGAGCCAAGGACTAGAGGGGAAACCCTTCTCCCCTCTAGGGAGAAGGTCAAGGAAGAAGAAGAAGAAGGGGTGCTCTCTCTCCCTTGCTTCCGGTGGCGCCGGAACGCCGCCGGGGGCCATCATCATCACCGCGATCTTCACCAACACCTCCGCCATCTTCACCAACATCTCCATCACCTTCCCCCATCTATATTCAGCGGCCCACTCTCCCGCAACCCGATGTACCCTCTACTTGAACATGGGCTTTATGCTTCATATTATTTTCCAATGATGTGTTGCCATCCTATGATGTCTGAGTAGATTTCCGTTGTCCTATCGGTGATTGATGAATTGCTATGATTGGTTTGAGTTGCATGTTTTATTATTGGTGTTGTCCTATGTTGCCCTCCGTGTCGCGCAAGCGTGAGGGATTCCCACTGTAGGGTGTTGCAATGCGTTCATGATTCTCTTATAGTGGGTTGCGTGAGTGACTGAAACACAAACCCGAGTAAGGGGATTGTTGCATATGGGATAAAGGGGACTTGATACTTTAATGCTATGGTTGGGTTTTACCTTAATGAATCTTTAGTATTTGCGGATGCTTGCTAGAGTTCCAATCATAAGTGCATATGATCCAAGTAGATAAAGTATGTTAGCTTATGCCTCTCCCTCAAATAAAATTGCAATAGTGATTACCGGTCTAGTAACGTAGTCAATTGCTTAGGGACAATTCCACAACTCCTACCACCACTTTTCCGCACTCGCTATATTTACTTTATTGCTTCTTTATCTAAACAGCCCCTAGCTTTTATTTACATGTTCTTTATTATCTTGCAAACCTATCCTATCACACCTACAAAGTACTTCTAGTTTCATACTTGTTCTAGGTAAAGCGAACGTCAAGCGTGCGTAGAGTCGTATCAGTGGCCGATAGGACTTTAGAGAGTATTTGTTCTACCTTTAGCTCCTCGTTGGGTTCGACACTATTACTTATCGAAAGAGGCTACAACTATCCCGTATACTTGCGGGTTATCAGTCTTTAAACAGGCCGGTAAGTTAAACATCAAGCACATGGGAAAAGGGTCGCCCAGCGAGGACGACGACGAGGAGCCTCGCCCACCGAACACAGGGGGGCAGAAGAAATTTCCCCCCGAGGTCAAAACGGTGAACATGATATACGTTACTCACATCCCCAAGAGGGAGCGCAAGCGCGCGTTAAGGGACGTCTATGTGATAGAGCCAGTCGCCCCAAAATTCAACCCATGGTCAGTATGCCCGATCATTTTCGATTGCAGTGACCATCCGACCAGTATCCGTCATGGAGGTTCGGCTACGTTGGTCCTTGACCCAATTATCGATGGATTCCACCTCACGAGAGTCCGCATGGAGGACGGCAGCAGTCTTAACATGCTCTATCAGGACACAGTCTGCAATATGGGTATTGACTCGTCAAGAATCAAGCCCACCAAAACTACCTTCAAAAGAGTAATACCTAGTGTAGAGGCCCGTTGGACGGGCTCAATCACACTGGAGGTTGTGTTCGGTTCGCCGGACAACTTCCGAAGCGAAGACTTGATCTTCGACATCGTCCCTTTTCGCAGTGGCTATCACGCACTACTCGGACGAACTGCGTTTGCCCACTTCAATGCGGTCCCACACTATGCTTATCTAAAACTCAAGATGCCAGGACCACGCGGTGTTATAACAGTCCATGGAAACATGGGTCGCTCCCTCCGTACTCAGGAACACACCATGGCCCTCGCAGCGGAAGTATTGGTCGGCCTTATCAAGCCAAACTCCACATCGGCAGTAAAGCCCCCGGACCCTGTCAAACGAGTCCAAACTACCCTGCAGAATGACATTCCAGCTTGTCAGGAGCTCGATTAGCAATTCGTCCTCTCTCTTAGCCCCAATCGAACTGCGGCGTATGTACCGCGTGCACATAACTACGCACTAAAGGTACCATGGGCGACGATGGAGTCATATCAAGGATAAAGTCCACAATACGGCTTGACCGTAACTGGACCCTCATATATACCTTTTTCTTATCTTTATTTTTTTAGGTTCCCTACAACCCACATCACCCTTTTATGGTGCCAAGGGCCCTTTTCCCGATCCCTTATGAAAACCTGCTCAGTGATCCTCTCAAAGGATCACACACCAAGGCAAAAAGCAGCGTAGGTGTATGGCAGAGTATCTAAAGGATCTTAAAAGATCATCTCTTCCCCTTTTTAGTACCTGTACACAGCTTTTCCTTGTGCTCGGCGTGTAAAATAGCCTCGATGCTTATAGCATTATCCGTACAAATACGTTTTGACGTATCAATCAGACTAAATGGAAACAACTTTTCGCCCAACCTATTTGGTACTGGCTTATTTCTTAATCTGTATTCCCTCTTTTTCTTTAGTCCGATTGTCATGTACACCTCGGCACGACTTAAATTGCTAGGGGCTCCATTCAGCCACGTACGCTTCTTCAAAATATAGTAAGTCCGAACACTTTTTATAGTACAATTCGGCGTCCTGAATATAGCATTATATGCATCAGCTCCGAATCATGTCTTTTGTCAATAGTTGGGTTGCCCAGCTCCTGTGGTGACTACCTTACGTTCCGCTTGTTCGTCTAAGGTAGTAAAGGGAGAACTACCGTGATTGTGTTTCTGGCTCATCCGGATAAGCACCTCTGTAGAGAAAGCCAAAAACTAACTGTCATGATGCGGCGAGAGCTGGTCAGCTATTTGGCGACTAATTAAAAATCTCTTGCGATTTTTTCCGCGTTATGCGACGGACCAGTCTTCACTGGGACGAGCGTCTACAACACCCATGTTCGGACCATCGAACAATACCAGGGGTTGCGCCTACAATCTTATTGTCAAACTCCTATGGCTAAGTGAGAGTAATAAAGCCGCATAGTCTGACTGCCTGGTTCACCGCACTAACACCTCTTTCAAGGACCAGGTCGTTGGGTTAAGTGTGTTTTTGTGCGGTTTTGAACACCCTCGTACTATCTACGTGAGGGGCTGAAGCCGACGACTGGCCAACTCTCAGATTCAATAAACGACCGCAACGGAGGAAAATAATTTCAGATGAAACAAGAAAAAAAATATACAAACGACTTGTTTCAATAAATACAAAGTTTGGGTAGCACAGATACATTAATTCAAAAATGATGTCCTTCAAACACTGGCCCTCTACAAATGCGGGATCCTTCAAGGACGTCGTCGAAATACCGCTCCGGCGTATGGTGCTCCTTGCCTGTGGGCGGTCCCTCGGTTGCAAGATTGGTGGCATTCATCTTCGCCCACTGCACCTTAACACGGGCGAAGGCCATCAGGGCACCTTCGATATAGACTGACCGCTTTATAGCATCAAGTCGTGGGCAGGCATTGACTAGACACTTCACAAGCCCAAAGTAGCTGCTGGGTATGGGATCGGCTGGCCATAGACGGACTATAACGTCCTTCATGGCCAGTTCGGCCACCCTATGCAGCTTGGTCAGCTCTTTCAGCTGATCACTGAGGGGCACAGGATGCTCTGGCACAAGGTACTCCGACCAAAACAACTTCTCTGTTGAGCTCCCTCTTCGGCTCGGAAGAAATCTGCAGCATCAGCAATACTCCGAGGTAGATCCGCAAACGCTCCTGGAGAACTCCAAATGCGTGTCAGTAAGGTGTACTTTCTCCTTACAAATTTGCTCTACATATTAAAGGCCTTACCCGCTGTGATCTGCTTGGCCTCTCGGATCTCCCGACAGGCGCCTTGGGCTTCAACCCGGCCTCCTTCGTACTTTGGAGCGCCATAGCAAGTTCGGAGTCTCGATCTGACATCTTGCGCTCCAAGGACTCACATTTGCTTATAGCATCCTGGAGCTCTTGTTGGACTTCATCCAACCTCGCTTCATGTTTTCGGCGGGCGGCTCGCTCCTCGTCCGCCTCCTTCTTGGCCTCGGCCAGCGTGCTCTTGAGGGCCTCGACCTCAAATGTGTTGTCAGGACCCCGACTCATTGTCACATCGATCTAGCCTGTAACACCTCATATCACTTTGCGGCCTCACGCACGGTATTTCCATGGGTGTCGCCTTACCTTTGCCCGGGACCGTTTGCGCCTTTTGGCACACGTATATGATAGTGTCGCTAGCATCCATATGATAAGGAGCCCGGGCTGACATGGCTAGTCGTAAACCCAAAGTGGCACAGACTTACAGGGACAGGCATCCATGACCCAGCATCGAACGTGTCAGTCATCAGCAAGTGAATCCGGGCTGTAGCACTGGGCTAGCAGGACTCCGGTAAACCGGGCTGCAGTGGGCTAACAGGACTCCGGTATACATTGCGTGACATTTCCCCGAAGGGACAGACACAGGAACGAAGAAGGACACATGCCGGCCAGCCTAAGTGTTCCGGAGCAGTAGCAAGCTACCATGGCTCAGTGGAAGCACTAGGAGACATTTCTCGGTAAGAGAGGCTACTAAAGATAACAACTAGATAGTCAGATCCCACACATACCAAGCATTTCAATCATACACACAATATGCTCGATATGTGCAAATATAACAAGGCATCACAACATGACTCTACAACACAAGTACTTTATTTAAAGGCTCGGAGAGCCATACATAGCACACACACAAGTACGGGTCACACGACCCACATTCAAGTCACACAAGCATACAAGCCAACAACGGAAGTAACTTGTCTGAGAATAGACAATTAGTAAAATAAAAGAGGCTTGGATAAGCCTAGCTATACTACATGGTCCTTCACAAGCTCAGGGTCACCACCTGGGCCTCAGTCTACTCACCGATGTCAATGTCTACGAAGAACCCATCAGAAGGGTTTGTAGCATCTTCTGAAAAATGTAAATTAAAGCAACATGAGTACAAAGGTACTCAACAAGACTTACATCAGATCCTACATACATGCACGTTATCAAGAAGGGTTGGTGGAGTTATTGCAGCAAGCCAGCTTTGACTCTTGGCTAAGCTATCCTACGAGACTCCAACTTGAAATAGTTTTGCGCACACGAGTCCACTACTCACCACTTTAATACACTACCGAGGATCCACCTCCGTCTTCCTATGGAAGAGCCATCCTCGGCACTCACGCTTATCTTGAGGCTTTTAGTAGTTTCCAGTTTACTTGTCTATGAACTGTATAGGCAACCAAGTAGTCCTTTACCGCGGACGCGGCTATTCGAATAGCTTATGTTAACCCTGCAGGGGTGTACTTCTTCATACACGCTCTCACCACTTACCGTCGTTTACACGACATGTACTCGGCAACCTTCAAGCGGAAGCCCAACGTGGGTGTCGGCCACGACCTACCTAAACACCTAAGTCTCTAGTCCAGGTTTATCGCCTATTCGGGTTCCATCCGTGAGGAGATCCGGTCGGGGTTTCGCTCACAGCCCCAAACGATGTGAACAGGGTTCCAAGACACCTAACGGGTGCCCGGTATACCCGGCCACGTACCTACCGCATCACAGCCCACCCCTACGGTCAGCGCTATCCACGGCCTCCAGTAAGCTACAAACACCAGAAACTACTTGCAACTCCTGGACAGAGAACTAGGGTGAATAAGAAGCCGAGAGGGTCCATTGGTTTCGGGCCCAATGCATGGTAGTAGCTGATTCTTAAATCACACATACAGATCTCAATGCTTAAGGACGGCTTCAATGAAACAACCCACCATGTACTCCTACATGGCCTCTCATCGATACCTTTACCAAATCGTGTTCAATGCATCACTCCCATACTGACACGAAAATTTCACTCTAGCCCATCACCCAGATGAACCAGACCTGACATGACTCTAAGCATAGCAGGCATAGCAAGGTAGGAACAACACACACACATGGCTCAATCAACTCCTACACATGCTAGTGGGTTTCATCTAGTTACTGTGGCAATGACAGGTCATGCAGAGGAAATGGGTTCAACTACCGCAGCACACAGCAGTTTGAAACGCGTTGTCTTAATGCAGTAAAAGAGAGCAGGAGCGAGAACATGGGATTGTATCTATATGATCAAATGGTTGGTTGCTTGCCCGATGGGTCGATGCACTGGTATTGTTCTTCGTTGGGGTAATCACGATACTCCTCAGGGGCAGGACCTGCCGCAGAGAGCACCGATACACAATCATCACCAAACAATATGCAACAATATGATGCATGCATGAAACATGGCAATATGAGTGTGTTGGGCTAATGCAACTAAGACCAGATGGGTTTGAACTATTTTGAACCAAAGATTCAAGTTTCAAACTCATAAATGGCCCTTTAAAGTGTTTTATCTTGTTCTGCAATAAACAGCAGGTTAGCTTGATTTAACATGCATGAAACCAGTACAGATGGATAGATTGGATTTTTCTGATCATTTTTCATATATAACACTTTGCATTTGGAGCTACAGATTAATTTCTATGATTTTTTGAAGTCTGGGTTATTTTCTGGAATTTCCTGTGTAATAATAATTCCAGTAAATAACTTACTGCGTCAGCATTGCGTCAGGATGACGTCATTGGTCAACGGAATAGTCCAGGTCAAACCTGACTAGTGGGTCCCGTGTGTCGGTGTAATTAGTTTAACTAATTACTAGTTAATACTAATCCTAATTAGTTAACAGGGCTAGGCCCCACCTGTCATTGACCCAGGGGGGTCAAACTGGGCCCACCCATGGTCAAACGACGGGTCAGCGGGGTCAACTCGCCGGCGTTTAGCCGCCGGCGAGGCCGAACGCGGTGGCGAGAGTGCATTTGTGCATTCCGGCAATTAAATGAGCGGCGGAGGGCATCTACGGGTAGCTGGGAGCAAGCCGCAGCTCTTGGTGGTGGTGGTTGAGCTTGGGGTGGCAGGAAACGTCGCTGGCGACGACCTTGGCGGTTGTCGGAGTTCGGGTGAGGTCGAACTCGAGGCTATGGGACACGGCGAGGCTTGTGGAGTGGTGCTACGGGTTCCTGCAGGTGCGGTGAGTGCGTTGGACACGATGGTGTGGCCGGTGGTTGGCCGAAGACACGTCGGCGATGAGCTCGGCGGCGGTGCATGCGGTGAAGCTTCGTGCGCTCGCTGTGGTGCACAAGAGCGAGAGAGGAAAGGGGGAGGAGGTAGCTGGGCTCACGGAGGTCTGGAAGAAGCAGACGGCGCGGTCGGGGACGAGCTGGTGCGGCAGCAACGGCGAAGGGGATCTCCGGCGATGGCGGATCGGACGAGGTCGGTGCAGTAGCTTCGGGGCATGCGAGCGCTCGGGGCTCGGCTAGCTCGAAGGAGAGGAGGGCGGCGGAGCTCCTGGACACGGTGGCACAGCGCGGGGACGACGGAGAGCGCGACTACGGCGACGGTGCAGCTGCAGTGGCGTCGGCCATGGTGCGGGAGAGCGAGGGAGAGGAGCTGGGGGCGAATGGGTGTGTCCACGGGGTTCGGGGTGCGGCGTGGAGTTCGTCCAGGCCAGCAGGGCGGCGAGAGGAGGAAGTAGGGCGATGGGCAGCTGTGTGGCGCGCGCTGGTGCCGCCGTCGAGCACCTGCTTGCCTGCCTGGCGAAGGCAAGCAGCTCGCTGGAGCGGCTGCTGGGCTGGGCCGGCAGGTGGGCTTGCCAGGTGGGCACCAGGTAAGCCTCTGCTCCTCTTTGATTTTCCTTTTCTATTTTTCTGTAAGTTTGTGGACTTTTTTTAAAAATACCTAGGCAACTCTAAAAATCACCAAACCGCTTATGGCCACTATCTGGAATATATCCAGCTTGGAACATTTTGGTTTGGGAATATTTGAGCATTTGAAATATTTTATATAATTTAAATGCCCAAACTCAATTATCTATGATTTAATTCAAAGACCTTAGGATGACCTAGAAAATTGTGCGCCACTTTTGGCAGAGGTTCTGAACCAAGACAAAAATGATGGACATTTTAGAAGGGCATTTCAGGTTCATTGAAAATATTTATAGTAAACCCTAGTTGGTTTCAGAGGGGCTGGGGGTTCTGTCATCCCCATTTCAAGTTTCTGTTGAATGGAATAAACATGATGCAACACTCTAATGCATGAACTAGCTAGGGTGTGACAACTCACCCCCACTCAAAAGAATCTCGTCCTGAGATTTAGGTTCCTCCAGGAAGAAGGCGGGATACTCAAGTCGAAGGCGATCCTCCCTTTCCCAAGTTGCTTCTTTCTCAGAATGGTGCGACCATTGAACCTTGAGAAACTTGATATTATGACGTCGAGTGGTGCGCTCGGCTTGATCGAGGATACGAACGGGGTATTCTTGATACGTGAGATTATCTTGAAGATCAAGCGTTTCGTGGTCCACTCCACGGATAGGATCCGAGAAGCAACGCCTGAGTTGAGAAACGTGGAAGACATCATGGACTCTGGAGAGATGCAGAGGTAGTTCCAATTGGTAGGCAACTTCTCCTCGTTTAGCGAGAATGCAAAAGGGTCCAATGTAACGAGGAGCCAATTTGCCTTTGATACCGAAACGATGGGTTCCCTTCAGAGGAGTAACCCGAAGGTAAGCCTTCTCGTCAACCTCAAAAGTCATAGCCTTATGTTTTCGGTCATATTGACTCTTTTGACGAGATTGGGCTGTTTTCAACTTTTCACGAACGATGCGAAATTGCTCTTCTGCTTCCTGGATCATATCCGGGCCAAAGAATTGTCTTTCCCCGGTTTCTGACCAGTTAAGAGGCGTTCGACACCTTCGTCCATAGAGAACTTCAAAAGGGGCTTTACCCAAGCTAGATTGATAGCTGTTGTTATAAGCAAATTCGGCAAATGGAAGGCATTTCTCCCAATCCATTCCGAATGAGATAACAGAAGCTCGAAGCATGTCTTCTAGAATCTGATTGACGCGTTCTACTTGACCACTTGATTGAGGGTGAAAGGCAGTGCTAAAAGAAAGGCAGGTTCCCATAGCATTTTGGAAACTTTCCCAAAATCGAGAGGTGAAGAGACTTCCTTGATCCGAGTTAATTTCTAGTGGAACACCATGGAGAGACACTATTCGGGAGATGTACAAGTCTGCTAGTTGACTAGCGGTTATACTCTCGCGAACAGGTAAGAAATGGGCCACTTTGGAAAGACGATCAATAACGATGAAGATAGCATTATTCCCTCTCTTGATCCTGGGAAAAGCGGTAATGAAATCCATACCAATTTTGTCCCATTTCCATTCAGGAATAGCTAAGGGTTGAAGGGTGCCAGCAGGCCGTTGATGCTCTGCTTTTACACGACGACAGACGTCGCAACTAGCAATATACAGAGCAATTTCTCTCTTCATCCTAGTCCACCAGAACCTCTGGCGTAGGTCCTGATACATCTTAGTGCTACCGGGATGAATGGTGAGAGGAGATTCATGAGCTTCCTTCAGGATCAATTGCCTCAGGTTTCGCACTTTGGGAACCACTAGACGGTTCCCGAAGTATACGACTCCTTGATCATCAATGGAGAAACAATTCGCAACTCCTTTCTTGATGTTTCTTTTGATGCGGGAAATCCCCGGATCTACCTTCTGTGCTTTGATGATCTGATCCGTAAGGGTAGGTTTCGCCACCAAGGTGGAAAGGAATCCTTGAGGAACAATGTGAAGGTTAAGTTTCCGAAATTCCTCATGGAGAAGTGGTTGACTTTGTTGCAACATTAGATTGTTGCAATAAGATTTACGACTTAGCGCATCAGCCATGACGTTGGCTTTTCCTGGGGTGTAAGTTATCCCTAAGTCGAAATCTGTGATCAACTCGACCCAACGTCTTTTCCTGAGATTCAAATCCGGTTGGGTGAATATGTACTTCAGACTTTGGTGATCAGTGAAGATTTCACAACGATTACCGAGGAGGTAATGTCGCCATGTTTTGAGTGCATGGACTACAGCTGCAAGCTCTAGATCATGAGTAGGGTAGTTTTCCTCATGTGGGTGCAATTGCCGTGAAGCATAAGCAATTACGTGTCGATCTTGCATGAGAATGCAACCTAGTCCTTGTCGCGAGGCGTCGCAACAGATAACAAAGTCCTTGGAGAAGTCTGGTGGTACCAATACGGGAGCAGAACTCAGGCGTCTTTTCAGTTCCTGAAAACTGTGCTCACATTGTGGAGTCCACTCGAACTTTTTATCTTTCTTGAGGAGTTCGGTTAGAGGTTTAGCAACCTTGGAGAAGTTCTCGACAAAGTGGCGACAATAGCTCGCTAAGCCAAGGAAACTCCGAACTTGCTAGACTGATTCGGGTGGAGTCCAATTAAGGATGGCTTGAACTCGCTCGGGGTTAACAGCAATACCTTTACCAGAGATTACATGTCCTAGATAGGTCACTACTGGCAACCAAAATTCACATTTAGAGAACTTGGCATAAAGGCGATGCTCTCGAAGTTTCATCAACACTAGCCTTAGATGTTCGGCATGTTCTTCCTCATTCTTGGAGTAGATGAGTATATCATCGAGGTAAACCACGACGAATTTATCCAAATACTCCATGAAGATTGAGTTCATTAACCGAGAAAAGCTGGCTGGGGCATTGGTTAAACTGAAGGACATGATGGTGTACTCGTATTGGCCATAACGAGTAACAAAGGCCGCTTTAGGAATGTCCCCGTTCCTGATTTTGATTTGATGGTAGCCCAACCTCAAATCCATTTTAGAGAAGACTGAGGACCCAGCGAGCTGATCATACAGGTCGTTGATCCTGGGGAGCGGATACTTGTTCTTAATTGTGACCAAGTTGACGGGTCGATAATCTACAACCATCCGGTCCGTACCATCCTTCTTCTTGACGAAGAGGACGGGGCAAGCCCATGGAGATGAACTAGGTCAGATGAAACCCTTTTTCAAGGACTCATCGAGTTGTTTCTTAAGTTTGGCTAGTTCAAAAGGTGCCATCTTATAGGGTCTTCTAGAAATTGGGACAGTTCCTGGAATGAGATCTATCACGAACTCGACATCTCTGTCAGGTGGGACACCTGGCAATTCTGCTGGAAAGACATCCGGGAAGTCACGGACTACCGGGACGTCTTCGAGGTCTGGCAAAGGACTGGCGTTAAGAGAATATAGTTGTCGCTTGGCTACTCGGGTCAAGACATTGACTATCTTTCCCAAAGGATGTGTGAGTTGAACAGTCCTAGAGAAACAATCAATCTTGGCATGATGGGCTGACATCCAGTCCATACCCAAGATGATATTAATAACCGAAGATTTGAGAGCTATCAAAGATGCAAGAAAAACAAGTCTGTCGACTTGAATTTCATTCCCATGGCTTACGCTAGAGGTTTGCCATCTAGAACCAGGAGTAGAAATTTCCATGGTGGAAGGCATGTCACAGAATGCAGTGTTATGCAAACGAGCATAATTTTCGGATATGAATGAATGAGATGCTCCAGTATCGAAAAGAACAGATGCCGGGTGGCAATTAACAAGGAGGGTACCGAGTACGACATTGGGATCCTCCTGAGCCTCTTCCGCAGAGACACAATTCACATGGCCACGTGCAGTGGTGGCCGGCTTGGCGTAGATCACTTTCCCTATCGGCTTGCCACGGCCAACAGCTTTTGCAGACTGGCTGGGGTTGGTCTGGGGACACTCGCGCATATAGTGGCCTGATTCCCCACACTTGAAGCACGTCACGGAACTGGTTCGTGGAGGAGCATTGTTGGTTGGAGCACCATAGGGCTTGGCTGGTGCATACTGTTGAGCTGGGCGAGGCGCCTGATAGGATGGCCTCGGTGTGAACCTGGGTGGCAGGGCAGTGTTAGGTACCCACACCCGGCGCTTCTATGGTCCAGCACCGGATGAGGAACCCAAGTCACAGCCATGCTTGCGTGTTGCTTCGAAATCAGTCTGACCAGACTCCGCACTGATGGCTTTGTTCACAAGCTTCTGAAAAGATGTGCACTCATGCAGACAGAGGTCACGGTGAAGCTCAGGGCTAAGTCCCTTACGGAACCTTGCCTGCTTCTTGGCATCGGTAGAGACTTCCTCAGTTGCATATCGTGCAAGGTTACCGAACTCCCTGCTGTAAGCGTCAACAGAGAGTCGACCTTGGGTGAAACTGCAGAACTCCTCACGTTTACGGTCCATGAGACCCTCCGGAATGTGATGTTCACGGAAAGCCTCGCTGAATTCAGCCCAAGTAGTGACATGGCCCGCTGGGCGCATAGCTTCATAGTTCTCCCACCAGAGACTGGCGGGGCCTTCGAGATGATATGCAGCAAAGGTGACCTTATCAGCCTCAGCTATGAGTGCAAAACGCAGTTTGTGAGTAATACTGCGAAGCCAGTCATCGGCGTCGAGAGGCTCGACGGAGTGGTGGAAGGTGGGTGGATGTAACTTGATGAAATCACTGAGTGACACCAGTTATTCCTCTGATGGTGGGATCTGTTCTGTTCGATGTGCTCCAACAAACGGTTGGTCTCCCGCTTGTTTCTCTCGGCTTCCAGCATAACTTCGGCCAGAGAAGGAGGGTGAGGCAGGTTTGTTTCCCCAACTCTGCTGCCTTCGGCCTGCTCTGGGGGAGCAGGGTTGGTGCGGGTGTTGACCATCCTAGGAAAACAAGACAATGGTTTAGTTCAGGATGATAAGGTTCTGACATAGAAATGTAGAATGTAATGGACAACTCAGAATGCATGATGATCATCCGTATGACATGGTA
This sequence comes from Triticum aestivum, assembly GCF_018294505.1. Lineage (NCBI taxonomy): Eukaryota > Viridiplantae > Streptophyta > Magnoliopsida > Poales > Poaceae > Triticum > Triticum aestivum. Next base: position 637,546,552 of record NC_057804.1, on the reverse strand, counting down.
GATACAGTAACTGCTTCTTTTATTCCATCGTCATACACACCATACAAGGTTTAGTACAGGACTAAACAAAGTACTACTACGGTGAAAGGAAGATTACATCTCTTTGGAGGCATTCCACGCTCCTATACATTAATTTTCCTGCACCTCCGGAATAGATACACACTAAGTCATATTCCACAGGTCACACAGGACGATGGAAATACAACTATTACAATACTAGTGTAACTACTACTAACTCAGACATCTCCGTAGTAGTTCTCATAGAAGTCTCCTCCATAGCCTGGAAGTTCAACGTGAGCATCCGGAAACAGACGGTCCTAAGGAACCTGTGGACCATAGGGGCTAGGGTGAGGTCTTGGACCAACAAACGATGGCCTGCGGGGACCACGGGGTGGGGTGATGCCTCCCACATCACGCCAATCCATCATGTCTGGCAGAGCAGATCTAACAGGATACAGATCTCTCATATCCATATATCCAGCTAGCACCGCCGGTGCAAACCGAGTCAAGGTGGCCCAATGATCGGCACGGGTGTTGAAAAGCTCCAGTCTCAAGGCCCGATTCTCTCGGTCCTTATCCTCGAGCATCTCAGCAGTGGTACGAGTTAGTGAGTCCTCCTCAGTGGAGTCAGCATAGATAGCCCGGAGATACCCCTGCGCTCCAGGGAGTGAAGCTGGCATATACCGGAAGTCGGTGTTCCGAAGCAGGCCAGTCCTGACTCGCATGATGGTCATCATAGAATAGGCAGCATCTTGCACGGCCATCTCAATAGTAACCCCGAGTCCGTAGGAACAGTGGAGGGGCTCGGTAGAACCAGGATAAGAGGGAAATATCCTGACAGTGCAGAGATACTGGCTTTGATTAAAGTCTCGAAACTGCTCTTCGACCGTGTATTCGGGATACCAACGGTAACCCGCCTCGATCATTACCCGGACTAACATAGCCGTATGACCGGGCACATCGATACATCGAGTCAGGCGAACCACTTGGTTTTGATCACGAGTGGCCATCTGAAAGCACAACCATAATGCAAAAGCATTAGAATTTCTAGCAGAATTTGGACAGCATAACGGCTGTAAATGCTCAAGAAGGATTTTGAGACATTTAGCAAAGAATTGCATAGACACTCAACAATATCATATCAAGTTTCTGGGTCCAACTTAACAGTATAACAGGGTAGTAGAGCTGAACTAGGCTTGTAATCATCAAACCTATAAGGTACTACTGATTAGTAACACGTGAACCTGATAGAGAGAAAGATCCTAATCCTTAACCCCCGGTGGAAGAATGGACTGACTCAGATCAGAATGCCATGAGGTAAAGGAGTAAAAAGAGCCTTACGTACCATCCCACAATCAATTCCCCTACATATAACTAAAGCATTTCTAGACTCAACATCGACCAGTTTGGCTTGGAGAACCTACAGGCAGTCCGGCTCTGATGCCAACGCTGTCAGGACCCCGACTCAATGTCACATCGATCTAGCCTGTAACACCTCATATCACTTTGCGGCCTCACGCACGGTATTCCCACGGGTGTCGCCTTACCTTTGCCCGGGACCGTTTGCGCCTTTTGGCACACGTATATGATAGTGTCGCTAGCATCCATATGATAAGGAGCCCGGGCTGACATGGCTAGTCGTAAACCCAAAGTGGCACAGACTTACAGGGACAGGCATCCATGACCCAGCATCGAACGTGTCGGTCATCAGCAAGTGAATCCGGGCTGTAGCACTGGGCTAGCAGGACTCCGGTAAACCGGGCTGCAGCGGGCTAACAGGACTCCGGTATTCATTGCGTGACATTTCCCCGAAGGGACAGACACAGGAACGAAGAAGGACACATGTCGGCCAGCCTAAGTGTTCCGGAGCAGTAGCAAGCTACCATGGCTCAGTGGAAGCACTAGGAGACATTTCCCGGTAAGAGAGGCTACTAAAGATAACAACTAGATAGTCAGATCCCACACATACCAAGCATTTCAATCATACACACAATATGCTCGATATGTGCAAATACAACAAGGCATCACAACATGACTCTACAACACAAGTACTTTATTTAAAGGCTCGGAGAGCCATACATAGCATACACACAAGTACGGGTCACACGACCCACATTCAAGTCATACAAGCATACAAGCCAACAACGGAAGTAACTTGTCTGAGTACAGACAACTAGTAAAATAAAAGAGGCTTGGATAAGCCTAGCTATACTACATGGTCCTTCACAAGCTCAGGGTCACCACCTGGGCCTCAGTCTACTCATCGATGTCAACGTCTATGAAGAACCCGTCAGAAGGGTTTGTAGCATCTTCTGAAAAATGTAAATTAAAGCAACATGAGTACAAAGGTACTCAGCAAGACTTACATCAGATCCTACATACATGCACGTTATCAAGAAGGGTTGGTGGAGTTATTGCAGCAAGCCAGCTTTGACTCTTGGCTAAGCTATCCTACGAGACTCCAACTTGAAATAGTTTTGCGCACACGAGTCCACTACTCACCACTTCAATACACTACCGAGGATCCACCTCCGTCTTCCTACGGAAGAGCCATCCTCGGCACTCACGCTTATCTTGAGGCTTTTAGTAGTTTCCAGTTTACTTGTCTATGAACTGTATAGGCAACCAAGTATTCCTTTACCACGGACGCGGCTATTCGAATAGCTTATGTTAACCCTGCAGGGGTGTACTTCTTCATACACGCTCTCACCACTTACCGCCGTTTACACGACATGTACTCGGCAACCTTCAAGCGGAAGCCCAACGTGGGTGTCAGCCACGACCTACCTAAACACCTAAGTCTCTAGTCCAGGTTTATCGCCTATTCGGGTTCCATCCATGAGGAGATCCGGCCGGGGTTTCGCTCACAGCCCCAAACGATGTGAACAGGGTTCCGAGACACCTAACGGGTGCCCGGTATACCCGGCCACGTACCTACCGCATCACAGCCCACCCCTACGGTCAGCGCTGTCCACAGCCTCCAGTAAGCTACAAACACCAGAAACTACTTGCAACTCCTGGACAAAGAACTAGGGTGAATAAGAAGCCGAGAGAGTCCATTGGTTTCGGGCCCAATGCATGGTAGTACCTGATTCTTAAATCACACATACAGATCTCAGTGCTTAAGGATGGCTTCAATGAAACAACCCACCATGTACTCCTACATGGCCTCTCATCGATACCTTTACCAAATCGTGTTCAACGCATCACTCCCATACTGACACGAACATTTCACTCTAGCCCATCACCTAGATGAACCAGACCTGACACGACTCTAAGCATAACAGGCATAGCAAGGTAGGAACAACACACACACATGGCTCAATCAATCCCTACACATGCTAGTGGGTTTCATCTAGTTACTATGGCAATGACAGGTCATGCAGAGGAAATGGGTTCAACTACTGCAGCACACAGCAGTTTGAAACGCGTTGTCTTAATGCAGTAAAAGAGAGCAGGAGCGAGAACATGGGATTGTATCGATATGATCAAATGGTTGGTTGCTTGCCTAATGGGTCGGTGCACTGGTATTGTTCTTCGTTGGGGTAATCACGATGCTCCTCAGGGGCAGGACCTGCCGCAGAGAGCACCGATACACAATCATCACCAAACAATATGCAACAATATGATGCATGCATGAAACATGGCAATATGAGTGTGTTGGGCTAATGCAACTAAGACCAGATGGGTTTGAACTATTTTGAACCAAAGATTCAAAATTCAAACTCATAAATGGCCCTTTAAAGTGCTTTATCTTGTTCTGCAATAAACAGCAGGTTAGCTTGATTTAACATGCATGAAACTAGTATAGATGGATAGATTGGATTTTATTGATCATTTTTCATATATAACACTTTGCATTTGGAGCTACAGATTAATTTCTATGATTTTTTGAAGTTTGGGTTATTTTCTGGAATTTCCTGTGTAATAATAATTCCAGTAAATAACTTATTGCGTCAGCATTGCGTCAGGATGACGTCAGTGGTCAACGGAACAGTCCAGGTCAAACCTGACTAGTGGGTCCCGTGTGTCAGTGTAATTAGTTTAACTAATTACTAGTTAATACTAATCCTAATTAGTTAACAGGGCTAGGCCCCACCTGTCATTGACCCAGGGGGGTCAAACTGGGCCCACCCGTGGTCAAATAAGGGGTCAGCGGGGTCAACTCGCCAGTGTTTAGCCGCCGGCGAGGCCGAACGCGGCGGCGAGAGTGCTTTTGTGCGTTCCGGCGACTAAATGAGCGGCGGACGGCATCTACGGGTAGCTGGGAGCAAGCCGCAGCTCTTGGTGGTGGTGGTTGAGCTCGGGGTGGCCGGAAACGTCGCCGGCGACGACCTTGGCGGTCGCCGGAGTTCGGGTGAGGTCGAACTCGAGGCTACTGGACACGGCGAGGCTCGTGGAGTGGTGCTACGGGTTCCTGCAGGTGCGGTGAGTGCATTGGACACGGTGGTGTGGCCGGTGGTTGGCCGGAGACACGTCGGCGACGAGCTCGGCGGCGGTGCGTGCGGTGAAGCTTCGTGCGCTCGCTGTGGTGCACGAGAGCGAGAGAGGAAAGGGGGAGGAGGTAGCTGGGCTCACGGAGGTCTCGAAGAAGCAGACGGCGCGGTCGGGGACGAGCTGGTGCGGCGGCGACGGCGAAGGGGATCTCCGGCAATGGCGGATCAGACGAGGTCGGTGCAGTGGCTTTGGGGCACGCGAGCGCTCGGGGCTCAGCTAGATCGAAGGAGAGGAGGGCGGCGGAGCTCTTGGACACGGTGGCGCGGCGCGGGGACGATGGAGAGCGCGACTACGGCGACGGTGCGGCTGCGGTGGCGTCGGCCATGGTGCGGGAGAGCGAGGGAAAGGAGCTGGGGGCGAATGGGTGTGTCCACGGGGTTCAGGGTGCAACATGGAGTTCGTCCAGGCCAGCAGGGCGGCGAGAGGAGGAAGCAGGGCGACGGGCAGCTGCGTGGCGCGCGCTGGTGCCGCTGTCGAGCACCTGCCTGCCTGCCTGGCGAAGGCAAGCAGCTCGATGGAGCGGCTGCTGGGCTGGGCCGGCAGGTGGGCTTGCCAGGTGGGCGCCAGGTAAGCCTCTGCTCCTCTTTGATTTTTCCTTTTCTATTTTTCTGTAAGTTTGTGGACTTTTCTAAAAATACCTAGGCAACTCTAAAAATCACCAAACCGCTTATGGCCACTATCTGGAATATATCCATCTTGGAACATTTTGGTTTGGGAATATTTGAGCATTTGAAATATTTTATATAATTTAAATGCCCAAACTCAATTATCTATGATTTAATTCAAAGACCTTAGGATGACCTAGAAAATTGTGCACCACTTTTGGCAGAGGTTCTGAACCAAGACAAAAATGATGGACATTTTAGAAGGGCATTTCAGGTTCATTGAAAATATTTTTAGTAAACCCTAGTTGGTTTCAGAGGGGCTGGGGGTTCTGTCATCCCCATTTCAAGTTTCTGTTGAATGGAATAAACATGATGCAACACTCTAATGCATGAACTAGCTAGGGTGTGACATGTGTCAACTATGAGCGTAATCATAAAGCTCATTTAGATAACAAATCGGAACTCATATCATTTCAGATATGCTTCGGCATCACATACCTTGCTTTTCCTCCAACTTCCGCTTTAGTTCGGACACTTCGGCAGCATGTGAGGTTGCCGCTACCATGGAAGCCTGTTCATCAAAAGAGACATATATGTTAGCTCCTATGAAGCATTATTCGATCCTCTGTTCGGCCTTTCTTCGCAAACGTCGAACAGAGTCTCAGGGGCTACTATCTATACAGAGGCATTCCTTTTGCAAACAGCCAAAAATATATTACGTCACATACCTCAAAGCCTGTTAAAAGGCTGGTATAGGCTTTGTTCAATCCGTTTTTAGCGGACCGAACCTTTTCAACCACCGTACCCATAAGGTTACGGTGTTCCTCCACAATGGAAGCACTCTGAAGCGCTTCCACCAGAGTATCCGGCGCCTCCGGATTGGTAGAGGACGTTGGTGGAGATGGCACACTCCCTTCTTTCAAAGGAGGCTGCTCGCCCAATTCCGGAGCCGTATGGATCTCCGGAATAATATTCGGTTGGGGGCCGAATTGAGCATGGCCCCCATCACCGGTCTCCATGGGGGTCGATTTCCCCCTCTTTTTGGCAACGGAGGTATTACCCTCCGTTACCACCTTCACAGCCTCCCGCACCTCCCTGTGACCTGGAGAGGTTCTTCGGGACAACACTTCGGTGTTGTCCATAGCGGTGGGCAGAGAGACCTGCGGAGGCGACTAGCTCTCCATCATGTTCGGCCCTAGCGAGTTCCCAGATGACGATGATCGTCGGGGGAGATCGCGAGCCAGGTTGCAACGTGCAATTCAATATGTTAGAACCACAAGGCATGAAACCGGATATATGAACGGTCTCTTTGGATACTTACGATCCGGCCAGGGGCTTCGGCCTGGGGTGCCACTCGGGGATGGCATCGGCATCCGTTTCGGAATCATCCGAAAGGGAGAGTTTCCCCTTCTTGAACGCCTCCGCCCCTAGATCCGCGGAAGCCGCCCTTTTCTTCTTTCCCCCCTTAAGAGGAGAGTTGCTCTCTTCCTCCTCTACATCTTCGTCATGAGAGGAGAGAGTCTCCGTGTCTTCGGACACGACGCCCGAAGTGCCCTTACTGCGGAGGCCACCTCTTGTCTCCTTGCTCTCTTCTTAGCCTTCTTTTCTGGCACCTCATACGGCGCCGGCACCAGCATCCTCGTCAATAGAGGAGTGGTTGAGCCTTCGGGCAGCCTAGCAGGACATTGGATCTACTCCGCCTTCTTTGTCCAGCCCTATGGGGAGGATGGAAAGCTCAGTATATTCCTTGGATTTACAAATTGAGGTCATCAGAAAACTTACGGGAGTGGCCAAATTAGTGCAGTCGAGGCCAAGGTCTTCGGTTGTCTCCGGCCACGACTTCTGAGCCTTGAAAAGCAGCTTCCATATGTCTTCGTGCGTCGTGCCGAAGAACCACCGTAGGGTCCGAGGACTGGCCAGGTCGAACTCCCACATATATAGAGTCCGGCGTTGGCAAGGGAGAATCCGGTAAAAATGCATCACCTGGATCACACTGGCAAGACTGGTGTTCTTGTTTATCATACCCGAGACGCAACTCTGCAGCATCGTCACCTCGTCGAACGGCTCCCAATCTAGGCCCTTATTGAGCCAGGATGTAAGCCGCATCGGGGGCCCGGACTTGAACTCGGGAGCAGCGGCCCATGTGGCGCCACGGGGTTCCGTGACATAGAACCACCCCTGCTGCCACCCTTTGACGGTCTCCACAAAGGTCCCCTTGGGCCAAGTGACATTGGGAAGCTTGCTCACCATGGCGCTGCCGCACTCTGCGTGTTGACCGTGGACCACCTTTGGCTTCACATTGAAGACCTTGAGCCACAGGCCGAAGTGGGGGGAATGTGGAGGAACGCCTCGCACACGACGATAAACACCAAAATATTGAGGAAGGAATTTGGGGCTAGATCATGAAAATCTAACCCATAGTAAAACATGAGACCACGGACGAAAGGATGATGATATCCACTGCCTTTATAAGAAGATAAGGATCCGGCTTTTTACCCCACACCTTCTTCATCCTCATCCCATCTACCATTTGAGATCCAGCGCCCAAGTTCCAATCTTTTCCATTGCCACCAAACACCCTAGCCATGTCCGGATCTGGAGCGCAGGGCAAGTGGATGGCTTCCTCTATTATAGAGGAGAACATCAAGGAGCTCCGGGAAGCTGGGTACGTGGCCGCGGACATAGTCCGCCGGCTCCCTGCCAAAAAGCAGATCATTCCCACCCCGAAGCCTAATGAGAGGGTAGTGTTCATCCCCCATTTCCTTCGTGGACTAGGGTTTCCCCCTCATAAGCCTTAAATCTCGCCTATTCCCAAGGGGACATGTGAACGGCACGGTTGGATTACCCAAACCCCTATTGATGAGAATCCCGTGATAAGGGGATATGATCCCTGCTTTGACAAGACGTGCCTATGACCATGCCTCGAAGCATGAAGCGGGGGCTGTAAAACGGTTAAGAATACTAACAAGGCTAGGACATAACACCTCATTGGAAAAATTGCCTATGGACGTGACTTACTTTGTTTTGAGTATTTTTGCCCTTATAGCTTAAAGTTGTAATTATTAAACAGAGCCGGATACAACTATTATGTGCGGAGGACTGCTTTGGAGTATTGGGAGATGGAACCCGCCTTGCAATGCCGAAAACAATCTGCGCGCCGGATACATCATCATTGAAGCCCGGTTCAGGGGCTACTGAGGGAGTCCTGGACTGTGGGGTCCTCGGGGAGCCGGCCTATGTGACATGGGTCGGACTGATGGGCTGTGAAGATACGAGATAGAAGGCCTTCTCCCGTGTCTGGATGGGAGTCTCCTTTGCGTGGATGGCAAGCTTGGCGTCTGGATGTATAGTTTCCTTCCTCTGTAAACTAACTTTGTACAACCCTAGTCACCTCCGGTGTCTACATAAACCGGAGGACGTGGTCCGTAGAGACAAGGACAATCATACAGGCTAGACATCTAGGGTTTAGCCATTTGATCTCGAGCTAGATCAACTCTTGTAACCCCTATACTCATTAAAGTCAATCAAGCAGGAAGTAGGGTATTACCTCCATTAAGAGGGCCCGAACCCGGGTAAACATCGTGTCCTGTGACAGTCCAAAAATAAATTTCATTTGGTTTTCAGCAAAATTCATTGTTTAATTTGAAGGAGGCTATTTAAAATCTTTTAAAAAAGACTCTTACCTCAAATATTTCTTTTGTTTGATAAAATCTCTTTGGGGTTATCCTCAACCTTGATGATTGTCTTTGAAAGTTCTTCTTTGGTGTTAACTCACCACAAATTTTTGTTGAAAGTTTTTCTTTTAAAAAGAAATCCTATGGGCTTTGGATTTATTTCTTTTTATTTCCAACCATCACCTTTCACCATGTCTCTTATTAAAAAATTTCCCCAAAACACCTCCCTTCACTTTGGGTCAAGTCAAGTAGTCAATCCCAGCAAGCTCAGCTCATTTTTGAATTTTATTCCATTTATTTTACCCCAAAACTATTTCTGTTTTTATTTTTGGACCTAGGTGGTTTACAAAGGAAGTATCTATTTCCCTTTGAGTTTTGATCTCAAACCAACTCCTCTGGCTAGTCCTTAGCACCCACAACCTAGATCCATCAAGATCCACTCCTCCACAATTCAAATTTTTCAAGTTTCACTCACTGCAAGTTTGGACCAGATTCATCATTTTTGGTGAAATTCATATTTTCTCTTATCCAAAAATTCTACCGAAAATCAGGCAGCCCCCAGGTGCATTAAGAGGCCACCTCACCAAAGATCAACTCCAGATAAATTCTCCACATGCCAAATTCATTTCATCGAACACCTTGCCTGCACTGTTTCTGTGCACGTTCAAAAAATTCAGTGATTCAGTTCGACAGTCAGTGCCGTTTTCTTCAGAGACTCGGCGTCGATCTCACCAGTGCACACTGGCGCCTTGCGCACTGCTGCTTCTTCTTATCCAGAGCACCACACGCTCTCTTGGACGGGCGCAGGTGTCGGTGGCGGCGTGCCTCGCCGACGCCGGCAGCTTCTGCGGTGGCAGAGCCACCCGTGGTGGCTAGCGAGAGCCAGCGCCAGCTTTCTGCCCCGTCCAGCACCACCCAAAGCACCTGAGGCCTCCGCGTGGCCGTCTACTTGCCAGCGCACGCTGCAGCACCGTCGTCATGGCCCGGCAGCACAGGGCGCACTCTCTGCAGCCGACGAGCCCGCGAGACGCCGTTCCGTTGAAACCATAGAGCAAGCCTAATCCAACCAGGGTTAGCGTCAAAATGAAACCAGTGGATCTCCACGTTGATGCCCAGCCACCTAAACCAACCGTCCGGTCACTGCAACACCGTAATCATCGCCGGAGTTATCCCATTCGCGGGAACCACCTCGGGCCAGCTATAAATAGCCATCCCGAGCTCGCTTTCGACCAGCACTACTCCCTCCACCTCACTAGAGCCCTGCCAAGACACCAGGAGGCCCCCGAGGAGGCCTTCTTCTCCGTCTCCGGCCGCCCCGTTCCGCCTCGGGCTCTAGCTCGATCCACTCAGGTGAGGCCACCCCCGCCTCCCAAACCGCGTCAGCAGCCCTCTGGTGCACTCAGTTCACTGACCCACGCCCCAATTTGAAGCTTACAACCCTCCCCGGCAAGATCCATCGACGCCCGAACCGCCGTCCGCCGGAGTGGAGGCCGCCGTTGACGTGGTGCCCGCCGACGACCAACTCCACCACCCACAGGTGCAGAAGAACCCAAGGGACCCGTAGGTACCACCCACTCTTCCTAACTCGCCGTGGATCGCCGCCGGCAACCACCGTAGCCTTCGAGCACCGACGCGCTCTGTTTTTCTCCCTCCAATTTTCAAACCTGATGGGTGGGACCCCCTCGTCAGTCTCTCATTTCTATTCGAACCGTTTTCTCTAGAAAACGCCTTCGGGCAAATACGCTTTCAGTCTGAAACGTTTTTCTGGCTTTTTCTGTTCAGCCCCCTGGAAAGTTTCTGTTTCATTATAGACAAGTCCCTGGGCTAAAACTTTAATATCTTTTAAACAGAAAATGATTTTTGAGTGATTCTTTTTCTGTCACCTTTATTTTTATGTCTAGTTTTTTATCATATTTATTTGAAAAATATTTGAAGCACTTTTTGTGCACACACGGTATTTACGTTAGAACGTATTTTTCTTTATACCGTAGATACCGGAGGAGGTGACGGAACCGCGAACTTCTCCAAGCTAGACTCCGACTACTCTGAACCAGGCAAGCATGTTTGAACCTTTGATATGATGAGTGTTTTGCATGTTTGCTTTGTGTAGCTAGTTTATGGCACGTTCATATATATAGCAGTAAGTGGTATATTATATGCAAAGTTGATGCAAGTGAGCTTCGAAACTCCATATGCTTTGTGATGTGAGTTTATATGATCATGTGGTGACATGAAAGGTGGTAAGATGGCAGTGTTGAAGCATGCTAGTCTTATGCCAAACTATTTTACTCCAGTGTTAACGTGGATCAAGTCACGTTATCATCCATTACTTCCTTTTGTGCTACCACATGTTTTCTGCAAAGAATATGGTTTATTAAGTTGCAAACCACTTTCCTCGTACACACCAGATAGAGAGGCCGTGATGAGGGTTCCATGGCCCTAGAATAAAGCCAGTCATCCGGTCAGGGGGCATGGGTGTTTCTGGTTGGGACCGAGAGGGGGGCACCCCTTAGAGCGCGCGTATATAAATTTGATCCCATGCTATTCGAGGTTGTAGCCTCCCCATCTCAAAGTTTTTCTTGAATGTTGCCTAGGGTGATTCCTGGCATCATGAGGTGGAAATGGGTGTGTACTGGTTAGATGTGTTTCTACTGAAATACCATAAACGGAACTAGTCCTTCGTGACTACTGAAATCCGTTGGCTGTGGTTAAATAGTACAAACTCTGCAGAGTCAAAATCATTCAAGTAATCATATCTTGATCAATGACTGTGTTCAACCTATCCTTGTCAGTATCAGTCTCAGTGACAAAACTCCGGTGAACAAACATGAGTGTTTCATCCGGTTAATGGTTTATTCCTGTGGTTGGACTAACCCGTTTATTATCATGTGCTGCGTATTTCCTGTGAGTGATATATCTTCATGAATTTATTGAATACAAATGATGAAATATAAGCCCTTTCTGTGATGTCGCTCAGACATCCGACTGTGGCACGTTTGCTATTTACTTTCAATATAAGCCCTTTCTGTGATGTCGCTCAGACGTCCGGCTATGGCACTCTTGTTGTTTATTTTTAGTATAAGCCCTTTTCGAGATGTCGCTCAGACGTCCGACTGTGGCATCTCTGTTATTTATTATAAGCCCTTTTCGAGATGTCGCTCAGACGTCCGACTGTGGCATCGCTGTTATTTACCTTTCAATATAAGCCCTTTTCGTGGTGTCGCGCAGACGCCCGACTACGGCATGATAATTTATTTATTTCACCTTTCGAGGCGTCGCTTCAGACACCCGGTCGGTTTTCATTTATTTTATTGGGATTTCGGGAGGACTACCGCCTGACTTCCTTTTTATTTTACATGTCGTGCAAAATTTATTATTTGAATGTGCATTATTAACTGCTCATGCTACATCGTGTTGCATTTGTTATATCTTATGTTCGAACTGTCTTGCGAGTACATTCAAAGTACTCACCTGGCTTGTTGATTTGGCCAGATGTTGACGAAGGCGATCTCATGGATGAAGAGTACGATAGCGAGTCTGACGCCTAGAGGAGTCCCAGTCAATCCTGTGCGATCCTGGATTTGGTCACTTATATTATATCCGCTTCCGCTACCCGAATAAATTAATCGAGCCTCACTCCGACGCTCGATGAGCTGCAAGACTAAGAGTCTTGTTACCCACTCCATGGTGACATATCCACCACCACTTTTATATCGAGCCAGTAGTATGCCACTATACCCTTGTGTCATATCCGCCCTTATGTAAAATATTGGCATGCTTGTAATAAACTGTTGAGCAACCTCAGCTCAACCCTGTACTATATTTAATACTACTAGATTTCTGTATCAAAGTTTTGTCTACCAGTAAGAAGGATTTTCCTATACTGGTCTGCATAAAGGTCGGTTGTTCAATAAGCTTTTTATTGAAAAACCGGTCGTGACAAACTTGGTACCAGAGCCAGGCTGACTGTAGGAAGATACTAGGTGTGATCGCTAATCGGTTATTAGCGTTATTAGTGCTATTTTAATATTTTGCAAATGTAGTCATTTTTCTGACAGTCAACATAAATTTATGATCTGACCATTCAGAATTTTTGCCTACTTTTGTAGATGGCTGGCAACGACTGTGAGTCGCAAGTGTTCGCCAACGTGCCTGAGGGGTTCGTCAAGCTCATCACCTCCATCGTCAAAATCGCGATCGGGCCATCGACTCGTCCGGAGTTCACACTCTACCAGCACAAGATCAACGACGGTCTGTCCATGCACCAGGCTGCGGTGCAATTCAAGGGAGGGCGTGTTGAATTTCGCCGCTTCCGGTTTGTGGGAAGAGCCATGCCTACGGAGAGGCATGCTATGCAGATGGCTGCCCGTGAGGCGATAGCTCGTCTTCGGGATGTTCTTCCTTCAATGAAGACTCGTCGCTACCGCTACCTCCCCTGCCACGTGCCATACACCTGTCACTATGCATTTGCTTGCCCTAGAGGAGAAAGGGATGAGGCCATTGAGATGCTGGTTGACTATCTCAAGGCGCTTGAGGCCGCTTTTGATAACCTTGTGGACGACCTCGTGGCTGCTCGCATGTCCGTCGTGCACAACTGTTCCGCCAACAGGAGGGAGCTTCTCCATACAGCTCCACCACTGACTTACGTCTCGTCCTCGACATCTCACACACCTGCCACACTCGCCACTGCTCGCCGCCTACCTACTCCTGAAGAATTTGACCAAGTCATCGCTCCTACCCCAGTCAGAGCTGCACCACCTACCGCACCCGTTCCAGCTCCACAGCTCAGTGCTTCACGTCTGGAGCCTATTTTTGAGGAAGAGATTGAGTCTCCAACTCCACTGGGCCTTACCCTTGGCAGGCCAAGGGAAGTTCTCACCATCTCCGACTAAGTGCGCCCAGCATGCCGTGCAGAGTGTCAGCATGTATGATATGTACATAGGTTGTGAGAAGTAGTCTGTTTGCGCATCATGTAGGAACTGGAGAAGTGCACTAGCCTTAATAACATGTCAGGATTGTGTACGCACATCCTGAGTGATGTATTGTATAATTATGTTTGCGTGTAAGATATGTACTAAGCGGTCCTTCTCCGTGCGCAATCGAATATTTCCTTGGAAAATATTGGAGTTCTTAATTTTTTTGTCTTGCAAAAAAAAATTGTCTCACAGCTTTTCTCACAAATTTTTACCAAAAAATACCCCAGAGTGGAAAATGCCTCGCCCTTGGACTCGCTCCATGCCAAGTTCGCCAGAAGAGAATTATGGTACGCAGACAAGCAACAACTTCACACAGGGACAAACAAGTCAGCAGGGCAGTGATGCCGCATTTTCTCAAGTATGCCGCCTTTATGAACAGAGTCAGCAACAGCACCAAGAAATGATGAACCAAGTCATCAATATGGGAAATCACCGTCGTCCGTATCAACAGCAATCCAAATTATCAGAACTACAAAAGACGCGTCCCCCAACTTTTTCTCATACTGACAAACCTCTTGAGGCCGACGACTGGCTTCAAGACATGGAGAGAAAGTTAATTATTGCATAGTTCTCAGATCGTGAGAAAGTACTATATGCACCGCACTATCTCACTGGAGCGGCGGCATCATGGTGGGAGAATTTCCTACACATGCACCCCAATGAAAATGATATAACCTGGGAGGAATTCAAGGAAGGTTTTCGTGGGGCGCACATCCCCAGAAGTATTATGAAGATCAAGAAGAGGGAGTTTGATGACCTCAAGCAGAGGACCATGACGGTGGCTGAATACAACAGTCAGTTTACACTATTGTCTCACTACGCCAACGAAGAACATATGACTGAAAACAAGAAGATGGAGAAATTCTTGGACGATCTGGCACCAGCGCTTAGATGCCAGTTGGTCGTACACACCTTCCCAGATTTCAAAACACTGGTGGATAAGGCTATTACCTTGGAAAATGAGCGACACAGCTTGGAGGATTTTTGCAAGCGCAAGAGGGACCAGACTACACTTGCTCGCAACCAACGAAGCAAGGCTGATTTTTAGAAAGGTGGAGCACACAAACCCACGACCAATGTCTCACGGCCAATCAAGAATTTCCATGCAAGAGACAAGGAGTTCACATATCGCCCAGGCGTTACCTGTTACGCTTGTGGAGAAGAAGGACACTATGCCAAGCAGTGTCCCAAGCCAAGGAACTCAGCACCAAAGCTGAACAACGGTGGCAATAATTCAGCGCCCAAGCGAAACAATTTCAACCCCAATAACAACCACAAGAAGGGTCACCTGAACCACATGACCAGAGAGGAAGCACAGAATGCCCCGGATATCGTACTCGGTATGTTCCCTGTCAACACAATACCTGCCACGGTTTTGTTTGATTCTGGAGCTTCTCACTCGTTCATTTCAAAGGGATTTGCTTTGCAAAATAATTTTTCGATGCTTCCCTTGGAAAAATCCATGATCATCAAGTCCCCTGGGATTAAGCAAGTTACTCAGAATTACTGCCAAGATGTGGTTATTGAGCTTGAAGGACTAAAGTTTCATGCAAACCTCCTCGTATTGGAAAATAAAGGACTGGATGTTATCCTAGGGGTGGACTGGTTAACCACCAACAAAGGATTTATTGGCTGCTTCAATCGGACTGTGATTCTCACCCATCATCACGGGAAGACTATAAAGATTTCAGCTCAGGAAAGACAGATATCACGGCAATCAAGGTTGAACAAGGTCAACACCTCAGAGTTAAGCAAAGTTCCAGTGGTATGTGAGTTTCCCGACGCATTTCTCGAGGAACTACCAGGCATGCCGCCAGACCGGGAAATTGAATTCATCATTGAGCTAGCACCTGGAACCACGCCCATTTACAAGAAGCCCTATAGAATGGCACCCTCCGAGTTGGTCGAATTAAAGAAGCAAATAAAGGAATTACTGGACAAAGGATTTATTCGAGCCAGCTCCTCATCTTGGGGTTCACCAGTATTATTTGCCAAGAAAAAGGATGGGACGCTAAGATTGTGCACAGACTATCGAGCGCTCAACATGGTCACCATCAAAAACAAGTATCCTATGCCAAGGATAAATGACTTATTTGACCAGCTCGCACAAGCCAAAGTATTCTCGAAAATTGATTTGAGGTCGGGATATCATCAATTAAAAGTACGGACAGAGGATATTCCCAAGACAGCATTTACCTCAAGATACGGCTTATACGAGTTTACAGTAATGCCGTTTGGACTGACGAACGCCCCTGCATATTTTGTCCACCTCATGAACAAAGTATTTATGAAATTTATGGACAAATTTGTTGTGGCATTCATTGATGATATTCTGGTATACTCCAAGACACCAGAAGAGCACGTTGAACATCTCAGGATCGTACTGGGAGAACTAAGGAAACATCAATTGTACGCCAAATTCACAAATGTGAATTTTGGTTAAGACAGGTCGGTTTTTTAGGCCACGTGCTAACCCAAGAAGGTGTTGCCATAGATCCGGAAAAGGTCAAGGCCGTATTTAGCTGGAAACCACCAGCCAGCGTAACGGATGTACGAAGTTTCTTGGGAATGGCAAGATATTACCAAAGATTTATTGAAGGGTTCTCCACCATAGCAAAACCAATGACCCAGTTGCTCAAGAAGGATAAAAAGTTTGTATGGACCGAAGCATGCGAGAAAATTTTCCAAGAACTCAAAAGGAAACTGACAACAGCACCAGTATTGGTTGTACCCGACATACACAAAAGCTTTGAAGTATATTGTGACGCATCCCAAAAGGGCCTCGGATGCGTATTGATGCAAGAAGGCAAGGTAGTCGCCTACGCTTCCAGGCAACTACGGAAACATGAAGAGAATTATCCCACTCATGACCTGGAATTGGCAGCAGTCATCCATGCACTCAAGGAATGGAGACACTTTTTGCTTGGAAATCATTGTGAAATATTTACGGATCATAAGAGCCTCAAGTATATTTTCACACAACCAGAACTGAATTTACGGCAACGACGCTGGTTGGAATTAGTAAAAGATTATGATGTTGGTATACACTACCATCCAGGAAAAGCAAATATAGTGGCAGACGCCCTTAGTCGAAACCCCAGTCCGAGCAACGACAGCCTACCAAATTTGAGACCAGAATTTCAGCAGGAGTTTGCCAAACTCAACTTAATAATGGTCACCAAAGGCAGTGTGTCGAATTTGGAAATACAGCCTACCCTGATAGAAAAGATTAAGGAGGCTCAGCATGGACACCCCAGCATTGAAGGCATAAAAAGAAAAGTGAGTTTGGGCAAGGCCTCAGAATTCGTCATAGACGAGCAGGGAATATTGTGGTACGGAGATAGGCTTTGTGTACCAAATATCGAGGACCTCAAATAGCAAATTCTAGCTGAAGGCCACACCGCCCTGTATTCAATCCATCCTGGAGGAACAAAAATGTACAAGGACCTTCAGGAAAAATTTTGGTGGCACGGTATGAAAAGGGACATAGCCACGTTCATTGCATGTTGTGATTCATGTCAACGCATCAAGGCCGAGCACCAGAAACCAGCCGGACTATTACAGCCAAACAAGATACCTGAGTGGAAATGGGACGAGATTGGAATGGATTTTATTGTTGGACTACCTCGGTCACGACACGGAAATGATGCCATATGGGTTATCATCGACAGGTTAACTAAGGTGGCACATTTTATCCCGGTAAAGACAACCCACACCACTCAGAAGCTTGCCAGGCTTTATCTTCCCCGTATCGTCTGTCTGCATGGAGTTCCAAAGACTATAATATCTGACAAAGGCACCCAATTCGTCTCTAGATTTTGGGATCACCTACAACAGGCACTGGGAACTCAACTAGCATTCAGTACGGCATACCACCCCCAGACGAATGGTCAAACTGAATGAGTAAACCAAATTCTAGAAGACATGCTGAGGGCATGTGTCCTCACCTATGGAACCAGTTGGGAAGAAAGATTGCCGTATGCGGAGTTCGCATACAACAACAGTTACCAAGCCAGCCTACAAATGGCACCCTTTGAAGCCTTGTACGGACGGAGATGTCGTACCCTACTAAATTGGTCAGAGACCGGAGACTGCCGTATCTTCGGCCCAGATATGCTCAAAGAAGCCGAGGAAAAGGTTAAGCTAATCAGGGACCGACTCAAGACAGCTCAAAGTCGACAGAAGAGTTATTACGATCAAAAACATCGGGAAGTCAGTTTTGAACCCGGTGAGTATGTATACCTACGAGTATCCCCTATGAGGGGCCTGCAACGATTCAGAGTTAAAGGAAAGCTAGCACCTAGATTCATCGGACCTTTCTGTGTAGTTGCACGAAGAGGCACCGTAGCCTATCAGCTAGACTTACCCGAAGAATTGTCAGACGTCCATGACGTGTTCCACGTATCACAGTTGAGAAAGTGCGTAAGCAACCCAGAGAAGCATGTATCTCATGAAAACATTGACGTGCAACCAGACCTCACCTACAGGGAACGTCCGATAAAAATATTGGAGGAGTCTGAAAGGAGGACCCGTCAGAAAACAATCAAGTTTTTCAGAGTTCAGTGGAGTAATCACACCGAGAATGAAGCAACCTGGGAGAGAGAGGATTTTCTTCAGACAGAGCATCCACACCAATTTGAGGATCAGCTGAAATCTCGGGGACGAGATTTTTCCTAAGGGGGTAGGTGTTGTGACACTCCAAAAAAAAATTCATTTGGTTTTCAGCAAAATTCCTTGTTTAATTTGAAGGAGGCTATTTAAAATCTTTTAAAAAAAGACTCTTACCCTCAAATATTTCTTTTTTTTGATAAAATCTCTTTGGGGTTATCCTCAACCTTGATGGTTGTCTTTGAAAGTTCTTCTTTGGTGTTAACTCACCACAAATTTTTGTTCAAAGTTTTTCTTTTAAAAAGAAATCCTATGGGCTTTGGATTTATTTCTTTTTATTTCCAACCATCACCTTTCACCATGTCTCTTATTAAAAAAATTCCCCAAAACACCTCCCTTCACTTTGGGTCAAGTCAAGTAGTCAATCCCAGCAAGTTCAGCTCATTTTTTAATTTTATTCCATTTATTTTACCCCAAAACTATTTCTGTTTTTATTTTTGGACCTAGGTGGTTTACAAAGGAAGTATCTATTTCCCTTTGAGTTTTGATCTCAAACCAACTCCTCTGGCTAGTCCTTAGCACCCACAACCTAGATCCATCAAGATCCACTCCTCCACAATTCAAAATTTTCAAGTTTCACTCACTGCAAGTTTGGACCAGATTCATCATTTTTGGTGAAATTCATATTTTCTCTTATCCAAAAATTCTACCAAAAAACAGGCACCCCCAGGTGCATTAAGAGGCCACCTCACCAAAGATCAACTCCAGATAAATTCTCCACATGCCAAATTCA
Organism: Triticum aestivum; assembly: GCF_018294505.1. Lineage (NCBI taxonomy): Eukaryota > Viridiplantae > Streptophyta > Magnoliopsida > Poales > Poaceae > Triticum > Triticum aestivum. Next base: position 637,527,399 of record NC_057804.1, on the reverse strand, counting down.
TTTCATCGAACACCTTGCCTGCACTGTTTCTGTGCACGTTCAGAAAATTCAGTGATTCAGTTCGACAGTCAGTGTCGTTTTCTTTAGAGACTCGGCGTCGATCTCACCAGTGCACACTGGCGCCTTGTGCACTGCTGCTTCTTCTTATCCAGAGCATCACACGCTCTCTTGGACGGGCGCATGTGTCGGTGGCGGCGTGCCTCGCCGACGCCGGCAGCTTCTGCGGTGGCAAAGCCACCCGTGGCGGCCAGCGAGAGCCAGCGCCAGCTTTCTGCGCCATCCAGCACTGCCCAAAGCACCCGAGGCCTTCGCGTGGCCGTCTACTTGCCAGCGCACGCCGCAGCACCGTCGCCGTGGCCCGGCAAGCACCGGGCGCGCTCTCTGCCGCCGACGGGCCCGCGAGACGCCGTTCCGTTGAAACCATAGAGCAAGCCTAATCCAACCAGGGTTAGCGTCAAAATGAAACCAGTGGATCTCCACATTGATGCCTAGCCACCTAAACCAACCGTCCGGTCACTGCAACGCAGTAATCGCCGCCGGAGTTATCCTGTTCGCGGGAACCACCTCGGGCCGGCTATAAATAGCCATCCCGAGCTCGCTTTCGACCAGCACTACTCCCTCCACCTCACTAGAGCCCTGCCAAGACACCAGGAGGCCCCCGAGGAGGCCTTCTTCTCCGTCTCCGGCCGCCCCGTTCCGCCTCGGGCTCCAGCTCGATCCACTCAGGTGAGGCCACCCCCGCCTCCCAAACCGCGTCAGCAGCCCTCTGGTGCACTCAGTTCACTGACCCACGCCCCAATTTGAAGCTTACAACCCTCCCCGGCGAGATCCATCGACGCCCGAACCGCCGTCCGCCGGAGTGGAGGCCGCCGTTGATGTGGTGCCCGCCGACGACCAACTCCACCACCCACAGGTGCAGAAGAACCCAAGGGACACGTAGGTACCACCCACTCTTCCTAACTCGCCGTGGATTGCCGCCGGCAACCACCGCAGCCTTCGGGCGCCGACGTGCTCTATTTTTCTCCCTCCAATTTTCAAACCTGACGGGTGGGACCCCCTCGTCAGTCTCTATTTTTCTATTCGAACCGTTTTCTCTGGAAAACGCCTTCGGGCAAATACGCTTTCAGTCTGAAACATTTTTCTAGCTTTTTCTGTTCAGCCCCCTGGAAAGTTTCTGTTTCATTACAGACAAGTCCCTGGGCTAAAACTTTAATATCTTTTAAACAGTAAATGATTTTTGAGTGATTCTTTTTCTGTCACCTTCATCTTTCTGTCTAGTTTTTTATCATATTTATTTGAAAAATATTTGGAGCACTTTTTGTGCACAAACGGTATTTACGTTAGAACATATTTTTCTTTGTTCTATCTTATGTTCGAACTGTCTTGCGAGTACACCGTGTTGCATTTGTTATATCTTATGTTCAAACTGTGTTGCGAGTGCATTCAAAGTACTTACCTGGCCTGTTGATTTGGCCATATGTTGACGAAGGCGATCTCATGGATGAAGAGTACGATAGCGAGTCCGACGCCTAGAGGAGTCCCAGTCAGTCCCGTGCGATCCTGGATTTGGTCACTTATATTATATCCGCTTTCGCTACCCGAATAAATTCATCGAGCCTCACTCTGACGCTCGATGAGCTGCAAGACTAAGAGTCTTGTTACCCACTCCACTGTGACATATCCACCACCACTTTTATATCGAGCCAGTAGTATGCCACCATACCCTTGTGTCATATCCGCCCTTATGTAAAATATTGGCGTGCTTGTAATAAATTGTTGAGCAACCTCAGCTCAACCCTGTACTATATTTAATACTATTGTATTTCTGTATCAAAGTTTTGTCTACCAGTAAGAAGGATTTTCCTATACTGGTCTGCATAAAGATCGGTTGTTCAATAAGCTTTTTATTGAAAAACCGGTCGTGACATGTCCCCTGCCTCCTATTACCTTTGATCCTTAGACGCACAGTTTGGGACCCCCTACCCGAGATATGCCGGTTTTGACACCGACACATGTCATTTCTCCTCCATGCTAATGTACTGGAGCTAAACAAGATTAATACCAAGGAAATCTGTATATACGACGGTTGTCTCGCATGGTCGCCTCCTCACCTTCCTGCCCCCCGTTGTCGTCGTGTTGTATGATGGGAAAGTGTTCGTTGTGGTCGGAATAGGAATAAGAGCTCTCAAATGCACATGACGAAAATGATCATTAATCATAGTTTGAAGAGGGTCGGCCGCATCCACAGAAAGTAATGGCGAGAGCCGATCCCCTTGATGGACACCCCTCTAACAAACAATTTTTTGCCCGGGACTCACATTAAGAAAAATGGAAAAGGTGCCTAAATAGATGATGGATCTCATCCAACTGAGCCATTGTCAAAGAATAGCATCACGCTCCATCACATCAAGCACTTTGGTGAATCAAGTTTAAGGATGAAAATTTGCATTCCTGACAATTTGCATTGGTGAATATACTCGAATGCCCAAAACCAGACAATCTTGTATTGTGTGAGATTTCAAAAGGTCGTATTGATTTCTATGAACCACTTGTAAAATCTTACTATGAAGCAGTGGTGAATCCATAAAGGAAATGGACACACTTGACAAGCAATGTTAATAGTACTGCGCGGAGGCCACACTTGACCCTGTGACTGATGCTTAATAATTACTCCCTCCGTTCCAAAATAGATGACTCAACTTTGTACTAAAAGTTAGTATAAAGTTGGGTCATGTATTTTGGAACGGAGGAGGGAGTAGCTAGGTTGGTAATTAGCTAGTCATTGAAGTCGAAAAGATGGAAAAGAAAAAAGGTACTAGCAATTAGTTACTCCCTCTGTAAACCTTTATAAGACGTCTTAGATACTATTTTAGTGACTTAAAATGTCTTATATTTATTTGTAGAGGGAGTAGTATAGTAGTACTACTTAAGTAGGTTTTTTAATTGTTTGAAGATGATGAGGATTATTAGTACTTCCTATGATCCATGCTTGTCAATACTGTAAGCAACACATATCGTGTCAAAGATGTTGTCGATATCGTGGACCGTTTCTCCGCCGAGGATTTCTTCCCCAACGCCTCCGGTCGCCTCGTCGACCGGCTCTCTGACATCATCGCACGGCGGGAAAAGACTTTTCCTAGACTGGGCGCATTCTCCGGACACCAAGGGCCATGAATAAGGCGCGGGGAGGGGTCAGGAGAGGTTACAAACTTTGAGGATTTACAACTGATCAATTTATCCCAGCGGCGGCTTACAAATATATAACAGTGGTGCGCTAAGCAATCATCAACAAAATTTGCTCGTCTTCGGAGTCCATAAAATCATTCGTGGACCCGTCACTCGAAGATGACAATGCATCATAAAAATTCATGTATCATGGTCTACATGTGCACAAATTGTGAATCTTATGTTATCTACACGAATTTGTGAGGCTCTAGACTATTATACATGAACAAATTTGGAAACTTCACCTCAGAAAAGTCATTGAGCCCTTGAGTTCGAGCGGGCGAGATGTTGCACGCACGACGAGGGAGATGGAGTTGGCAACAACCGACGGTCAACGGATGCCACCGACCAAGGGTGGATAGGTGATGGAGAGATGCTCACACCGACCTCCATAGCACGACCATAGCAGTGGTCAGCCGCACAATGAGAAGCAGACGCGAGGCCAATGCCAATGTGTGGTCGGTTCAAGATCAACTGGTGGTTGCGAACGGTGCCAAATCGCGACGGTAGAGTAGATCTTCCCTTTGGCGTTGTCTGAACTTTTGAGACTTCCAAATTTGTACGGGGATAATGGACACGGTTCAACATTGATTTGAAGGCGATGACAAAAATCAATCTTTTCTGGAAATGATTTAAGTGATCCAGCAACCGTCTTGACCCATCCAAATAAACTTTGAGTTTTAAGTCGTTCGTAAACTTTTCCAAGTTTACATGTAGATGTATGAATGACCTATGTAACTTAACCTTACAGACATGCAAAAGAAACTTGCTTCATTATTGATGCCACACAACTCACAAACATGTGTATTTGTCTATAATAATTTGCAGTTCCACATACTATTGCTTTGTTTAGCTTCCGTTTTTTATTTCTGGATCTTGGAATGCCAAAAAATGATTATTTTCACTAGGCAAATGCCAGATCCAAATCTTACAATTTTCATCAAACATCATGGCAGTACATACCTTAAGCACAACATCTATAAAATTGGTTACAAACTATGAGAACTAAATCACAATACATGTGAACATAAATTTAAAAATCATACAAAATAAGTTTATGGATAAAAATAAACAATATTATCGTATAGCTGCATAACACATATCAGTTACATAACAAAGAAAATTGCAAACTAAGATGAGTAAATTGCATCCTAGAATAGATATTATTTGACTCGTAGCAGCTTGCCCCTCTACCGCTACAGGTGTTCAAGTGACCTATTTGGACATTCCTACTGAAAGTTACAACTCATGCAATGGGATTTTGTCCATAATAAATTTACTAATATTATGGTATTGCCACATCTAAGCAGAAAAAGCATGGCATGTCGCTTACAAGGCTCCAGAGCATTTAACTTGACTATGGAGGGAACATCTATCGTTTGATAGCCAAGAGTGCCTTATGTACATCTCTGATCATATGGCTACCTATAGGGATACCTTCACAGATATTCTAAATGTCTTTGTCAATATTGTAAGCAACACATATCGTGTCCAAAGTAAGGCACTCAAGTGATCTTGCATTCTCAAGAATGTGGCATGCCATTCCGAGAGCAAAACCTAATAATCTTCACATTATTTATCTTGTCGTGGCACTATTCATGCATTGCCTAAGAAGCGACGGGTCCCAAAGAATCGACTTCTGTTTCATGCAAGTATATGACACCTACATATGAACAATATTAGACAGGTCCCCTCTCAATGGTTATGTCGCCCAGGAGAGCAGGACAGTAGAAGCGGGCGCACATTTGAGCTTCGAGCTTCGAGCTTCTCACACTTGCCTTGAGATTTGATTCTCTCATCCTAGTTGTCTTGTTTAGTGAATGTGAGCCTTCATTGTAGACGCCAAGCTCATTGTGTTGCTCTTCTTGGTCGCCTTTCTCATCAGCAATGCGCCTCGACTTCCCACCCGATCCAAGGCGACCACGTCTACTGCTACGAGGCTTTGTTGTTTGAGCGGTGTGACCACCGGGCGGCACCTCTACCACCACACCTTGTCGGTAGGCGTTGTCCTTGCTCTTAGCCATCAAGCTAGCAATCCAAAGCCACTACCGATGGAGCCAATGGTTCCAATGCATCAAGTTAGTCTCTCTTTGGTAAACGACTGACAAGCTGGAGTAAAGGTATCTTAGCTAGAGTGATGTTATTTCAGTACCAAGTACATAGCACATACACAAACATCAATATACTATTAAACCTAGTACCGCAATAGGTTAGGCACATTTGACCAAAACAATGAATAAATCAATGTGCCAATTATTTGGTAAACATATTATGTACTCCATTTTTTGTTTGCTTATAAATCGTAAAGACTTCTATCAAGATTTTTTCTTTCCACACACTTCTAAAATATTTACTAAGATAGTTAACGATACACATATAATGCAAGATTGACAAATGAATTCAAGAAGACACACAATTTTATTGTTTCTTATTTCCTGACATTTAGTGGAATTGATTTAAATATGTTTAAGGCGTACTATACAAAAAATAGTAATTTTTAATAAAGACATATTTGTTTTGACTATTACCATATAATTAGATGTTGGTATTTAAAATATATATAATTTAGAACCAAGTGTTACATTTAGTATAAATAGTGATATTTATTTTGACTTGCCCGGGGGCCAATATTTGTTGGACGGGCCTTGGGGAGGATGTTGGTCGGGCGTCAGATTTGTGACAAGTTCAACATGAACACATGGCAAGTCTTCCTGTATGACAACCTCGCTGCAGCACAGCACGCATGCGCGAACATCGCCTGGTTGCTCGGGAAGAGGACATCCCTCAAGTTCCGCACCCGGCAGCGCCTCCACGCCATCTGCTAGATCTTCAGGGATCTCAACCCCATCACTCTCGCTACGTACTGCTTCAGCCGAGACAACGTATGACTTTCCGAAGCGGTGAATGTATTTACACATGGTGGTCTACTCGACCTCGCCAGTGAGGTCAACCAGCGACTGCATGGTCCCAATCTTCTCAACCTCGTGCAGATCGTCGCCCATGACATCGGTAGGCCACAAGTGAAAAGAAAAAGGGAAAGAAAAACCGCCCCTTCCCCAATCCCCCACCTCCACCTCGCTCCTCGCTCCCACTAGCCAGCCATGGCAAACCTGGTAGAGGTGACGTCTCTGGGCGATGTTCAGAGTATCATAAAGGCTACGACGGGATCTACGATCTATCGGCGCGCATCTGCTCCATTGACGGCATCCGCAACGCCGAGGAGATCGTCGCCCTGCTGTATCACAAGATTAGCCCGGAAGGTGGGGAGTGGGTCATAGAGGAATTCCCCCTTCTCCAACGGTTGGACAAGCTCCATGACTACGTCCTCAGCACCAGCACCCTCCTCGACGAGATCGACTCCGCGGTCGAGAATCAGGATGGGCTGATGATCCGACCCAAGCTTCTTCGAAACATGGGAGTGCACATCCTGGAGCTCGACCCATCCTCGCTTTTGGCCTACAGCTTCCGCACCAGGGAACTCCCGCTCCCTCAGTGCACAGTCTCACTGGCGCACAAAATCTGCGACCTCGCTGAGATGCTGGTGGACAAGCAGGATCTGCGCGTGCTGCTGGACCGTGTGCGCTCGCTCCGCCAGCGCGTGAGGCGCTTCGTGCTGAAGAAGGTCCACATCGCCATGCCGCCGCCCCAAGTGCCCGTCGACAAATTCATTGCCCCTCGCGAGATGCATCCCCTCAACTCTTTCAACTGCGTCACATCACTTGTTGAGAGCTACGACAACGAGCTCGGTGTCCATGCCCGCCTCTTCTGCATCGACGGCATACGGAATGCACGCAAGGTGTTCGATCTTATGCAGGGCAGAGTCCAGGACAGAGGATGGCGCGTATTCAACTTCGAACTACTTCCACGGCTCGCCCTCCTGCTTCGCAACCTCGTTCAAGCACAGCACGCATGCGCGAACATTGCCTCGTCGCTCTGGGAGGGGAGGTCCCTCAAGTCCTCCACCGGGCAACACCTCTCCAACATCAGCTACACCTTAGACTCAGAGTATCTTGACCTCAACAGTCTTGCCACCTGCTGCTTCCACCGAGACAGCATCTAGCTTCCCGAAGCGGTGAGCGACCTCCTTCGTGCTCTATTCTACCTCGCCAGTGAGGTCAGCCGACGAGTGCATGATCCTGATCTCCCCAACTTCGTGCAGACCGTTGCCAAAAAAAATACCTCGACGCCAACCCGGGCCCTGGCTGATGTCGTTGTTGTTTCCTGTAGTACCACCCGTATGTGGAAATAGCATCATATTGCCATATCATCATTAAGCACATTTGTAGTCTGGACTAGTTCCATAACCATTTGCCACAAGATTTGTTACAGTAGTTGAATTTTGTTTCACTGGGTGGTAGATTTAGTCCATCTGCTTTAACCAGATAAGGACACCTGAGAATTTACTGTCCTACTTTGCCTGTTGTTTTCAATGTGTTTGTGGTTGTGCAGTGTAGTAATTTTTTACCTGCCTAGCACTTAGTGAAGCACTAGTGTAGTAAAAGGAGCAATCTGTTGGTTCAGACTAATTAACAGATAGTTGCAAGGTAGTTCCGCCCATATTTGAAAAGAAAATCATATTGCTACCTCATTACTTCATCTGTAAGTCCGGCGAGCTCCGTAACAACATGCCACATTTAGTTGGTTGAATTACATTTGACTGCAGTGAATTTAGTCTCACCACCTTAACCAGATAGTTTCCATACCTTGAGAATTTTATTATCCTACTCTACATATTGTTTTTGGTGCATTTGTGTTTATTTAGTGTAGTATTTTTATCTGTCTATCACTAAGGAAGTACTAGTGTGAAGCAAAACCTGACGGTTACCTATCCTACTTTTATTCTCCAATACATTTCGTGTTCATACAGTTCCTTTTATCAGACTAATCAAATGATATATTAGCACTAATAGATCTTCAATTATAAAACTAGATTTCAGTGAAACTGTATCAGCAGAACTTTCTCATCCCATCACTTTGGAGAGCACTTCATTAAAGTTTCATTGAAATCTTCAATAATTCTGCTTTGCTATACAATTATGGTTGACTTATTAGGAGACTTCTTTGGTGAAGCTATACAAGGTATATGTGGATATTTGTCTTCTGTTTCTTTTGTTGAGCATATATGTGCCTTCTCGAATTCCTGGTATTAATCTAATCATAGTGACGGAGAAGCTCTAAATATTGATTCTACCTCTTATTATGATTTTCTTGCATTCAAAGTTTGCATTGTTGACATTTTGCACACATTGGCGGTATTATTTGAATATTGTGAATGATCTAGCACACCAAAAAATTGTGGTGTTTTTCTTTTTTTTACTTTTCCGGTACTTGTCCCTGCTGACCTTTCTAGACACCTTTGAAGTTTATATGTTGTACCCTCTGCATTGCTGCTTTGATTGGTTGGCCGGTTGGCACTAGTAGAAAAAGAGGCAAATCTGAGACACATTAGTGCCGGTTTGATTTTGAGCCGGCACTAATGTGTCCATTAGTGCCGGTTCCAACGGCTAGTCGGACGCACTCATTAGTACCGGTTCATGGCGAACCTTTAGCACCGGTTCGTGCCACGAACCGGTACTAAAGAGAGTGGTGGCAGGATGTTGTCAGTCTGGGGCCCCTCCAGCACCTTTAGTACCGGTTCATGGCACGAACTGGTACTAAAGGTCGACATACATAAACCCTTCATCCACCCGAGCTCGCTCTGTTCTTCCCCTTTCCCCTCACTTCCTCTGTTCTTCCCCTCTCTTCCTCGAGCTCCTCACAAATTTTGCCCAAAATTTGTCAAGATTTGAAGGCCCCCATCCATTCAAATGATCACAAAGGTTAGCAACTTTGTCCTTTCAACTCTCATTGCTAGATTAGCTCTTGCAATGCTTTGTATAGTGATTAATTTGGGAGGAATTATATGTGCTAGTATTTGATTTATATGCAATTTGAGGTAAAAATAACACTTAGTTTGCATATGTAGGTGTGGTTTACTTAGTGCCTTCTAAATCTCCATCGTAACCATCGTCGATCGCCCGCACCGTCCCGTCGCCGGCACCACCTTGTGGTGAGGCTCTTGTTCATGAATGTTTTACATTACCAAATTGATGTTTGTGTGATTTGGATATATAGTTACTCGTATAATTATCTTACTCGTACGTTGTTTGTTATACATAGTGCCATGGTTTTGATATCCGTCCCCGTCGGCCCTCGTCCTTGTTATGATTCGGATGTGGTATATTCTCTTTTAAAACTAGTTGTTGCATTTCGTGTTTATGACAAATTACGCCCATCAAGTTGACATAGATATTTTTATCTAGGAGGTATGTGAACCGGAAATTCCAACCGACCCTATTGTCGAGAGGTTAAATTTAGTTGAAAGAGAAAATGAGTATTTGAAAGAAAAATTGAAAAGAATTGAGGGGGAGAAGATGGAATTGGAGTTGCATGTTGCCGATGTCGTCGATGATCACAAGATCAAGATGGAGAAAATGAGGTTGAAGATTAGAAAGATTAGAAAATATGCCATTGATAGTGTGGCTTGGTATCATTATGCTGTTGGATCAATTGTTACCTTAGTTGCGATCTTGATCGCATTTGTTGTTGCATTTAAATTCTTTAGCTAGAGAGTTATTTGTATGTTGCATTTAATTAAGTGTTGTATATGAACTTTATGTATGAACTTTATGTATGAACTTGTATTAATTTGGTCTATTCGGTGTTGTGTAATGAAGATGAGCCGACAATGGATGTATGATGACCGATGCTCTCCCGAGTTCATTAATGGCGTGCATACTTTTCTGCTTGCCGCTGAGGCAAACAAGCGGGCGGATGGTTTTATGCCTTGTCCATGTGCTGGCTGTAAGAATGGTCACAATTACTCTATGTCAAGAACCATTCACGTCCACCTATTTGAGTCCGGTTTCATGCCCCACTATAATGTTTGGACCAAGCACGGAGAAATAGGGGTTATGATGGAAGACAATGAAGAAGAAGAGGACGACGACGGCTATCCTGGCCATGGGTTCCCTGAATACGATGATACAACAATGGGGGAAGATGCTGAACCGGCAATGCGGGAAGAAGCTGAAGAAGAGGCATCAGATGAGCCCGCTGATGATCTAGGTCGGGCCATTGCCGATGCAAAGAGAAACTGCGCAAGTAATTTGGAGAAGAAGAAGTTACAGCGCATGTTAGAGGATCACAAGAAATTGTTGTACCCGAATTGCGAAGCTGACAAAAAAAGTTGGGCACCACACTGGAATTGCTGCAATGGAAGGCAGAGAATGGTGTATCTGACAAGGGATTTGGAAAGTTGCTGATAATGATAAAGAATATGCTTCCAAAGGACAACGAATTGCCCGAGAGTACGTATGAAGCAAAGAAGGTTGTCTGCCCTCTAGGGTTAGAGGTGCAAAAGATACATGCATGCCCTAATGACTGCATCCTCTACCGCGGTGAGTACGAGGATTTGAACGCTTGCCCAATATGCGGTGCATTGCGTTATAAGATCAGTCGCGATGACCCTGGTGATGTCGAGGGCGAGCGCCCCAGGAAGAAGATTCCTGCCAAGGTGATGTGGTATGCTCCTATAATACCACGGTTGAAACGTTTGTTCCAAAACAAAGAGCATGCGAAGGCGATGCGGTGGCACGGAGAAGACCGTAAGAAAGACGGAAAGTTGAGAGTACCCGCTGACGGTTCGCATTGGAGAAAAATTGAGAGAAAGTACTGGGAGGAGTTTGCAGGTGACCCAAGGAACGTATGGTTTGGTCTAAGCGCAGATGGCATTAATCCTTTTGGGGAGCAGAGCAGCAACCATAGCACCTGGCCTGTGACTCTATGTTTGTATAACCTTCCTCCTTGGTTGTGCATGAAGCGGAAGTTCATTATGATGCCAGTGCTCATCCAAGGCCCTAAGCAACCCAGCAACGACATTGATGTGTACATAAGGCCATTAGTTGAAGAACTATTACAGCTGTGGAATGGAACAGGTGTACGTGCGTGGGATGAGCACGGACAAGAAGAATTTGACCTAAAGGCGTTACTGTTCGTGACCATCAATGATTGGCCTGCTCTCAGTAACCTTTCAGGACAGACAAACAAGGGATACCGCGGATGCACGCACTGTTTGGATGATACCGACAGTATATATTTGGATAGTTGTAGGAAGAATGTGTACCTGGGACATCGTCGATATCTTCCGACAAGGCATCCCGTAAGAAAGAAAGGCAATCATTTCAATGGTGAGGCGGATCACCGAATGAAGCCTCGCCACCGTACTGGTGCTGATGTACATGATATGGTCAAGGATTTGAAGGTAATCTTTGGAAAGGGTCCTGGCGGACAACCTGTTCCGAAGGACGCTGACGGACGCGCACCCATGTGGAAGAAGAAATCTATATTTTGGGACCTGCCATATTGGAAAGACCTAGAGGTCCGCTCCGCAATCGACATGATGCACGTGACGAAGAATCTTTGCGTGACCCTGCTTGGCTTTTTGGGCGTGTATGGGAAGACAAAAGATACACCAGAGGCACGGGAGGACCAGCAACGTATGCACGGAAAAGACGGCATACATCAGGGTCAGGCCAGCTACGCTCTTACCAAAGAAGAGAAGGAAATCTTCTTTGAATGCCTGCTCAGCATGAAGGTACCGTCTGGCTTCTCGTCGAATATAAAGGGAATAATAAATATGGCAGAGAAAAAGTTCCAGAACCTAAAGTCTCATGACTGCCACGTGATTATGACGCAACTCCTTCCGGTTGCATTGAGGGGGCTTCTACCGGAAAATGTTCGATTAGCCATTGTGAAGCTATGTGCATTCCTCAATGCAATCTCTCAGAAGGTAATCGATCCAGAAATCATACCAAGGTTACAGAATGATTTTGTGCAATGTCTTGTCAGTTTCGAGTTGGTGTTCCCACCATCCTTCTTCAACATCATGACGCACGTCCTAGTTCACCTTTGCGAAGAGGTTAACATTTTGGGTCCTGTATTTCTACACAATATGTTCCCCTTTGAGAGGTTCATGGGAGTCTTGAAGAAATATGTTCATAACCGTGCTAGGCCAGAAGGAAGCATCTCGAAGGGCCATAAAAATGAGGAGGTCATTGAGTTTTGTATTGACTTTATTCCTGACCTTAAGCCGATTGGTGTTCCTGAATCGCGGCATAAGGGCAGACTGGATGGAAAAGGGGCATCAAATAATATGTATGGACGGGCATTCTCTCACTGAAGCACACTACACAGTTCTACAGAATTCCACCTTGGTGGCTCCGTATATGGAGGAACACAAGAAGTTTCTACACTCCAAACACTCGGAGAAGTCTGACGACTGGATTACACATGAACAAATGAGGACTTTTGCCGGTTGGTTGCAGAAACGTGCCATGAATGATGGCGATATTCAAAATGACATGTACTCGTTGTCCCAGTTACCATCTTCGAATATAATGACTTTCAAAGGGTACCAGATAAATGGGAATATATTTTACACGATCGTCCAAGATAAGAAGAGCACCAACCAAAACAGTGGTGTCCGCTTTGATGCAACAACCAACACGGGAAAGGAAACATATTATGGTTATATAGAGGACATATGGGAACTTAACTATGGAGGTGATTTGAAGGTTCCTTTGTTTCGGTGCAAATGGGTCAATATGACATGAGGCGGGTAACGGAAGACCCGCAGTACGGAATGACAACAGTGGATCTCAACAATCTTGCGTATGCAGACGAACCATTCGTCCTAGCCAATGATGTGGCGCAGGTTTTTTATGTGAAAGACATGTCTACCAGGCCGAGAAAAAGAAAAGATAAGGAAGCGAATGGATCATACGACGAGCCAAAGCGCCACATAGTTCTTTCAGGAAAAAGAAACATCGTGGGAGTGGATCACAAGACAGACATGTCAGAAGGTTATGAAAAGTTTGATGAAATTGCTCCATTCACAGTGAATATTGACCCGAGCATCCAGTTAAATGATGAAGATTTTCCATGGCTACGGCGCAAAGGGACACACGCGAAGAAAAAGTTTCACACCCAAAGATCTGGGATGTGATCGGCTTCACTATCATCACTTTCTTCTGTGTTTCACACCCAGGAGGGAATCTCTGTAATAGTTAGGGTAGTTATGTGTTTTGGCATTTGAAACGCGAAGAAATTTTATGTGCAAACAAATTCTTTCATGCATTTACTGATTTTTTCAGCTAAATGACCCTGAAATTGAAAAGCATTTCAAATGAACTCAGAAAAGGTTGAAAGTTGGCATGGTATCATAATTTCATCCAAATAGCATGTGCAAAAAAGTAGAGAGGGTTACGGCAAAAACTGGATGCACTTCGTGTATAAAATGGACAATCTCTTTCGAAGTATCAGGGTTTCCGATGAAAACTCATCTGTTACAAAGGCATTTCATTTTTTAAATAACCTAAGCATTACCAAATTGAATATAATGATAAAACACACTAATATTAAACATAAGAAAAAAGAATCACTGAAAAATCTTTTTTCAAAGTTAAGTTATTCACAAACTAGTGATTCACACAAATTTCAAATAATTCAAAATTTAAACTATTCAAATTTGAAAACTACCGGCACTAACAGAAAGTTTGTAATTTTTTGTACCTAAAGCAAAAATATTCACAAAGAAACTCTAAATACAGCAAAAAACAACTCAAAAATAAATAAAACAAAAATAAATAAAGCAAAAAAAATTAAGAAAATAAAAAAGCCCGCCTACTGGGCCAAAGCGGCCTGCATACGACTAGAAACACAACCTTTTGTTGGGCCAGGATGCAGGCCCGCAAAGGCCCAGTAGGCCCACAGGGCAGCACAGAACAGGTAGGCCCAGTAGGCCTGCTTAGGAGAGGAGCTCGAGAGAGCTACCGCACTGGGGCTTATAAACCAGTATGGTAGCCCCTCGACTAGCGAGGTGGGACTAAACTTGCCGCACCGCACTGCGCCTGCGCACCCCCTTTAGTACCGGGTGGTGGCTGCAACCGGTACTAAAGAAGGGGTCTTTAGTACCGGTTGGTGCCACGACCCGGGTACTAAAGGGGGCGCTTCCCGCCGTTTGGCCTGGCTAAAATAGACCTTTAGTACCGGTTGGTGGCACCAACCGGTACTAAAGGTTCGTCCTATATATACAACAGTTGAAAAAATTCGCTTTCCCTCTCTGTTTCTTCCCTCCGTCGCGCCGCCCTGCCCCGATCGACGCCGTCGCCACCCTGGTCGTCCCCGCTCCTCGTCGCCGCCCCCGTCGACGTCGCCGCCCCGGCCGTCCCGTCCCCGTCGTCCCTGTCGCCGCGCCCCGCCCCGTCGCCGCGCCCCGCCCAGCCCCGTCGTCGCCGCCCCGTCCCGTCATCACCGTCCCGTCCCGTCGCCCCGTCGTCGCCTCGCCGGTGAGCTCGCCCCGGCCGCCATGTCCACACACACACACACACACTACACACACACACACACACATTAGTTTGTTTGTTATAAATTTTTCTATTTTTTAGTTATAGAAATGTTAGAAAATATTCTGTTTTTTAGTTATAGAAATATTAGAAATGTTAGTTATATAGAAATGTTATAAATTTTTTTGTTTTTTAGTTATAGAAATATTTATAGAAATGTTAGCAATTTTTCAGTTTTTTAGTTATATAAATATTAGAAATGTTATAGAAATGTTAGTTATATAATCAGGAAATTTTAGAATTAGTTTTAGTTAGATGAATTAGATTAATGTCAAATTGTTAGAATTTGCATATATATAGAATTTTAGTTATCACAATCCAATCATTTAAAAAATGTTACTTTTTGCGGGCATATAGTATTTGTTCTCGACGATATGCCCGGCCCGCATCCTCGCCGTCGACCCGTTCGCGACGACGTCCTGCTTCAGAGGACCCATGTCCGGGACTGGGCTCCGCCGGGCTGGCACTGGGAGGTGCTACCTGGAGGGGCGCGCCACTTGGTGAGGAACCCGGCCTCGGGTCCCGTCGTCGACCCTGATGTCCTTTGGTGGCGTTCGCGTGGGCCACATTCGGTGCAGAGGGAGCCGGCGCCGCCGGAGGTGGTGCGTCGCCGTGTCAGGGAGGAGGACGAGCACGTCCATCGCTACATGGCTGCTATGGACGTCAGGTTCTCCAATACTTGGCAGGTTCTTTGGGCAGATGATCGGAGATATGATCCTGTGACGGTTCCTTCTCTTTGGGTATCCACCGCCCGCGCCCCAGGAACCGCGAGTGGCCTAGATTCTTCTGTAGTACTCGATCTTTATTAGGTACCTAGCCAGTGATGTATTCGATATATAATATTCGAGACGATGTATTCGAGATTATATATATTAAGACGATGATGTATTCGAGATTATATATTCAAGACGATGTATTCGAGATTCAGTTTTTCCTTATTGATTGCATCCATGCATTGTAATTTGAATACTAAATTGTTTTATGTTTCTTCCGTATTAGTTAAGTAAAAGCTATGGCGGACAATACCGGCAGAGAGAGAGAACAAGAATTGTTCGACATCATACGCAGCCCTCACAGGCTAGATGATCTGAATGAAGCAGATGACAGCTCCCAATATCTGAACAATACCGGAGAGGGTGATGAAAAGATATTCGATCTTGACAACTGAGCTGATGAAGCATGAACTATGATTATGATTATGATGACAGAGACAATGTTTGTGATGACACAGACAATGCTAATCTTTAAATAACAAAGACTACCGGCGAGGTATATTTATATAAGCATGCATCATGGTGATCATCACATGTTTTTTATTGAAGATATATTAACGAATCCATCTTTCTTCTTTCAGCCCTCCGGATCGAGCAAATCTGCTTCTACAGACAGCAGGACAAAGCGAGGCCCGGGCAGATTGTTGAAGGATGGTGTAAAGTACAACATCAAATCCATCAAACCTAGTGGCGAACCCCT
The DNA here is from genome assembly GCF_018294505.1 of Triticum aestivum. Classification (NCBI taxonomy): domain Eukaryota; kingdom Viridiplantae; phylum Streptophyta; class Magnoliopsida; order Poales; family Poaceae; genus Triticum; species Triticum aestivum. The sequence goes on along the minus strand of NC_057804.1, from coordinate 637,511,257 downwards.
CACACCTAAGAACATTGCGAACAAGTGGACTCGTCAGTGCGGAGTTCTTGTGAAGGACAAACTCCCGATCTCCATTCAAGAATGGAAAGAGCCAAAGACTAAACGTCCAGGTGTTACTTGGATCGACGACAGAGCCAAAAAAGACCTTCGGAAATCTCAGATGGAACATTTCACCCTACCAGATCATTTCACTGAAGCAGATGTGGAGAAAGTCAAGGGCGCTGCTCTTAAGAAGATGGCAATTGCATTCAACACCCACAAGAAAACTATAAGGGCCAACTACCTCGCTGCAGAAAGGAAGACTCCAGAATTCACGGGAACACTGGAGAAGCAAAGAGAACACTGGGACGATTTCATGACCTTCAAGGATTCAGAATTATCTAAGGAACGGTCGATAAAAAACAAGGCAAATGCCGCAAAAAAGACGCAGTTCCATAGGCTAGGTCCAGGTGGCTACGCGGTGGGATTGCCTAAGTGGGATAAGTATGAGCAAGAGATGGAGGATGCAGGGGTCACTCAGGTTACTAGGAGCTGGCCCCCCAGGTGCAGAACTTGGTTCTATGCGCATGGGGGGGCGTTGGACCCGAAGACATGCCTGGTTTCGCAGAAGGCAAATCTAAAAGGATTCGAACAAAAGATACTTGACGCAATAGAAGAAGCTCGAAGGGGGGTGTTCACGCCCAACAGAGAGAACGATGAGCTTACACGCGCCCTGGGAAATCTTGAACACCCGGGAAGAACACGAGGCAAGGGCGTTATTCCCTGGTATGAGGGCTTTTCAGAATGGAACAAGGACTACAGGACCCGTGCAAGAAGGAAGATGGAGGAGGAGAAGAAAAGGAAGTT
>NC_057804.1:637209622-637210311 GCF_018294505.1 Triticum aestivum | reverse complement strand
GAAGAAGAGGAGGAGGAGGAGGAGGTGGTGGAAGAAGAAAAGAAGAAGAAGAAGAAGAAGAAGAAGAAGAGGAGGAAGAACAAGAAGAAGAGGAAACTACTTAGAAATAAATAGAAGAAAATAAATAATGCAAAAAAGGAAAAAAATTATATAAAGCAAAAATATTCACAAAGAAACTAAATACATCAAAAAAATAACTATATAAACAAATTACTCAAAAATAAATAGAAGAAAATAAATACTATTCAGAAATAAATAGAAGAAAAAATAAAGTAGAAAAGGAATAACTATATAAACAAATTACTCAAAAATAAATAGAAGCCTGCTATATAGAGGAGTTCGAAAGGGCAGCCACGGCTTGGTTTATAAACCAGTGCGGCTGCCCTTCGCTCGGCGAGGTGGGACTAAACGTAGCGCATAGCGGGCGGCAGCGCATGGGCATTAGTACCGGTTGGAGGCTCCAACCGGTACTAATGTGTTGCCCTTTAGTACCGGTTGGAGCCACCAACCGGTACTAAAGGCCCACGTTTCCCGCCGCTTGGGCTGGCAAAAATTGGCCTTTAGTACCGGTTGGTGGCTCCAACCGGTACTAAAGGCTCCCCCTATATATATGACACTTACGAAAAATCAGTTATCTCGTCGCCGCTTCGTTCCACTTCTCGTGCGAGAGAGTCTCGATCTCGATGACG